>NW_028270162.1:31605138-31905138 GCF_037043375.1 Chiloscyllium plagiosum | reverse complement strand
TTACAACTAAAGCTCTGCAGGTGATCAATGAAGGAAGAAGGCAGCTGAAAATGGGCTACAATTGGATGTGAGCTGTTGTCAAGATATCAAAACCAGTGGCACAATAGAAGCACGTGTGGCTGCAAAGAAAATACTAACTCCTGGCAGATTGGCAAATCCACTTCAAGATTTCAGACACTTCAGTCTTTCGCCATGGCACTGAGGTCATAACACTATGGCTGCAGTCCCTGGCATAGTGATTATAACACCATAGCGGCAGTCCCTGGCATAGTGGCCATAATGCCATAGCGGCATTCCCTGGTGTAGTGGTTATAACATCATGGTGGCAGTCCCTGGCATAGTGGCTATAATACTATAGCTGCAGGCCCTGGCGTAGTGGCCATAACACCATAGCAGCAGTCCCTGGCATAGTGGCTATAACGCCATAGCGGCAGTCCCTGGCATAGTGGCTATAAGGCCATAGCGGCAGTCCCTGGCATAGTGGCTATAAGGCCATAGCGGCATTCCCTGGCATAGTGGCTATAAGGCCATAGCGGCATTCCCTGGCGTAGTGGCTATAACACCATAGCGGCATTCCCTGGCTTAGTGGCTATAACACCATAGCGGCGGTCCCTGGCGTAGTGGCTATAACACCATAGCGGCGGTCCCTGGCGTAGTGGCTATAATGCCATAGCAGCAGTCGCTGGCGTAGTGGCAATAACAACATGGATGAACTTTCTGGCGTAGTGGCTATAATGCCATAGCGGCAGTCCCTGTCGTAGTGACTATAACAACATGGCTGAAGTCCCTGGCGTAGTGGCTATAACGCCATAGTGGCAGTACCTGGTGTAGTGGCTATAACCCCATAGCAGCAGTCCCTGGTGTAGTGGCCATAATGCCACAGTGGCAGTCTCCGGCTTAGTGACCATAACGCCATAGTGGCAGTGTCTGGCTTAGTGGCTATAACCCCATACCGGCAGTCCCTGGCGTAGTGGCTATAATGCCATAGCGGCAGTCCCTGGCGTAGTGGCCAAAATGCCATAGCGGCAGTACCTGGCATAGTGGCTATAACGCCATGGTGGCAGTATCTGGCGTAGTGACTATAACACCATAGCGGCAGTAACTGGCGTAGTGGCCATAACGCCATATCGGCAGTAACTGGCGTAGTGGCTATAACACCATAGCGGCAGTCCCTGGCATTGTGGCTATAATGCCATGGCTGCAGTCTCTGGCGTAGTGGCCATAATGCCACAGCGACAGTCCCTGGCGTAGTGGCTATAACACAATAGCGGCAGTCTCTGGCGTAGTAGCTATAACTCCATAGCGGCATTCCTTGGCGTAGTGGCTATAATGCCATAGCGGTAGTCTCTGGCGTAGTGGTTATAACACCATAGCGGCATTCCTTGGCATAGTGGCTATAACGCCATAGCGGCAGTCTCTGGCGTAGTGGCCATAACACCATAACAGCAGCCCCTGGCGTAGTGGCTATAACGCCATGGCTGCAGTCCCTGGCATAGTGGCTATAACGTCATGGCTGCAGTCCCTTCCCATCACATCTTGGTACCCAAGACAACATTCCTGAAGAAGGGCTTATTCCCGAAACGTCGATTCTCCTGCTCCTTGGATGCTGTCTGGCCTGCTGCGCTTTTCCAGCAACACATTTTCAACCCTAGGCAACAGCCATGTTGCCTTCATGGTTGCACTGGCCCTGCAGGCAACTTAGCTACCTTGTTCTGAATGGCATTGAGCTTCTTGAGGGTTGTTGGAGGTGCATTTACCCAGCATCCAGGCAAGTGGAGAGTACAGTCGCTTCTGATGTAATGCAATCATTTCATTCTTGTGCAATCTCTCTTTATAAGAAAGCCTTGCAATAAACACACCATTTAAACTAATGGGGCCAGAATCATGGTTTAGCCCATTCAGTTAAGGAAAGTTTGCATTCTATAAACAATGGTTGAAATACTTCATCGTGTTTAAAGCCAATTTGCATTGAAGAAACACATGTTACAGCAGAACCAACTTACATCATAGTCACAACTTGTGCTTTGGCCTGCAACCCATTCAGCTGTTTTAACTCAGTGATCACAGTAGGAGGATCTCACACTCCACTGCACTCCAGGCAGCTGGAGCTAAATAATAGTCTTTGGAGATCAAAGGATTAGTAAAAGGCGGAGGAGACAGAGAAATGGAAAAGCAGAGGCTGGAAATGGGAGCGGGAGCGGGAGCGGGAGCGGGAGCAGAGTGTCTGCAATGTCTCAGTACAGTAAACACATGGAAAACTGAATGAGTTGAATGATATATCGATACAGGAGTTGATTATTTTTCCTTCCAATAATTTATGTGTAGGAAGATGAGCTGCACTCCTTTACAGTTCTGCCCTGTCTAATGTTCTCACAGTACAAACTAGTTCAGTGTGCCTTAATGCAGATCTTGTAAATTCTCCCCTTATGATCTCACAGTATTTTGCAAAGCTCTTGTGCATCTTAATTTTGTGGTCCTTGTGGGGATGGCTACTTACACAGAGCATTATCTGCTGACTATATCAGTTTCTCTTCACAACTTTGTCTCTTTTATATCTAAAAGGCATACTTCTGTTTCAGAGACTGACAAGTTTTCAATGTAATATCGCTCCATTATCCCTCTGTTAAGCTGTAGGGTGGGGCTCAGGGGATAATGTTGGGAAGTGAACTTGTAATTCAAAGTGGTGTGTGGGAAGTTCAGTGTTGATGGCTTGCAGGGAAGGCAGGGAAGAAAGCAACATGCAAATTAATGGTTTACCAGATGGAACCTGTGACTCCCTGTGCCATGTGCAACCTGCACTATCTCCCATACCCCCCCACCATAAATACCTGATGGAAATGCAAATAGTTGTGAACACACCTGGAGCACACAATGTAAGTGTTTTATTTTTTTCTAAGCATGAACTCTTACTTGTGAGCAATGTGAGGCCCTTCAAGAGAAATTTGCATGAATGAAGCACTTACACAGTTCAAATTAAAGTCATCTGTAATCATAGTCCCCTGCAGGTGAAACCCCACAGTGTCCAACTGATGGGATACCAATCCTGGTCCCAAGTAATCTTCCCATGTCATTGGTTATTGCATCTTGATCACTGTCACCTCTGAGAAGCAGAGGTAATCACAGGTGGCCTTAAAAGTCTCACCTGCAGGCTACAATTCACAAAGACAATTCAAGACCTGACAGACTATTCAAGGTCACAGAGCTGATGTCCTCTCACCTTTAACTGTAAGTATTCACCACCATGATTTTGTATGCAATACTGCCTTTCTGGGGATTTGGGGGAGCATAGTATTGGTAACCCTACTGCATTTACAATCATCCTCTCTCTTGACATAACACGCCTTGTGCTACATTGGAATAAGGTTCCTACCCTAAAGTTCCATGTAGAAGCATTCAGCATTCCCTCTAACTTTTTTATTGGCTGCATGGGACTCCAAGGCCAGTGTGCAGCAGCGACTTCCAGAACCAGGAGACAATGCCACAATGCCAGTTGCTGTGCATGAACATACATATACACACACACACACACAGACACAGATACACACACACACGCACACACAGAGGCAGTCACACAGACAGACAGACACACAGCTTCAAGAGAATGTTGGAAGCATTTCTCCTTGTCGGGCTGAATGGAGACAATGCTAAAATGTCATGTATGAGTGATGCAAATGTTGACTGCTCCCATTACTAAAGACTTGTCCTGTTTCATATATTCCCTATATAGTTTCATTGGATGAATGTAGCTGGGGTCATTGTCACTGTGGTACAGTGATGGTACATTGAAATTGAGGAAGAATAAATGCATCAGCAAGCCCAGGACCAGCTGCAACATCCACTGGCTGCCAAACAACCTCTACGTCAAGGCATTACAGCTGGAGGCATCCCAGGATGTGGGGAGTGTATTGGAGGCCCAGAATCCATCATACTCAATGCCAATTCCTCCGGTTGAGGAATGCACAGTATTGCCACATATGACTATAAGAAGCAGAAGTAGGCCATTTGGCCCATTGGGTCTTCTGATTGTCAACTGCACGTGGATGTCACTGGCTGAGCCAAGATTTATTACCTGTCCTTAGTTGTCTTTGAGAAGGTGCCTTCTTGAACCACTACAGTCCACATTCATAAGTTTATATGTTCATATGATATAGGAGCAGAATTAGGCCATTTGGCACATCAAGTCCACTCCTCCATTCGATCATGGCTGAAATGCTTCTCACCCTCATTTTCCTGCCTTCTTCCCCATAACTTTTCAACCTATTACTAATTAATAATCTGTCTAACTCCTCCTTATATTTACTCACTGTCCCAGCATCCACAGCACTTTGACGTAGCGAATTCCGCAGATTCACAACCCTTTGGGAGAAGTAGTTTCTCCTTAATTCTGTTTTAAATTTGCTCCCCCTTACCCTGAGACTATGACCTGTCATCCTAGAATGTCCCACAAGAGGAAGCATCCACTCCATGTGTATTTTATCATCTTGAATACCTCAATTTGATCTCCCCTCATTCTCCTAAATTCCACAATTTCTCATCATATGACAAACCCCTCATTTCTGGGATCAATATAGTGAACCTACTCTGAACTGCC
Organism: Chiloscyllium plagiosum; assembly: GCF_037043375.1. NCBI lineage: Eukaryota > Metazoa > Chordata > Chondrichthyes > Orectolobiformes > Hemiscylliidae > Chiloscyllium > Chiloscyllium plagiosum. Next base: position 31,900,547 of record NW_028270162.1, on the reverse strand, counting down.
TCCAATATCACTGCAATTTTCTTGTAATAAGGAGACCAAAACTGTGCACGATACTCCAGATGCGGTCTCACCAATGCCTTGTATAGTTGCAACAATACTTCCTTACCTTTATATTCTGTTCCCTTAGGTATAAAAGCCAACATTTCATTCACTGTCTTTATTATCTGCTGAACCTGCATGCTAGTTTTCTGTGACTCATGAACGAGGACACCCAGATCCCTCTGCCCCAGAGAACCTCAAAGTCTCTCCCCACAGAGTCATTAGGGAGGGAGTTACAGGAGTTTGACCCAGTAACACTGAAGGATTGATAATGTATTTACAAGTCTGGATGGTTAGTGATTTGGAGGGGAACTTGCGGGTAATAGTGTTCCCATGTGTCTACCACCCTTGTCCTTCTAGATGTTAGTGGTCATGGATTTGGGTCCATGGGTTTCCTGCCTCACCTCCATAGCCCTGTATACCTTACTGAGTAAATATCTGGCTACCTTGATTTTGAATACCCTTAACAACCCAACCTAGACAACTTTTTGTCATAAAGAATTCCACAGATTTACTACCCTCTGAGAAAAGAAATTCCTTCTTATCTCCTTCTTAAACTGGCAATCCCTTACTCTAAGATGATGTCCTCTGGTTGTAGACTATCCCACAAGGGGAAATAATCTCTCGGCATCTACCCTGTCAGGTCCCTAAGAATATTGTATTTTTCAATACAACTCCCTCTCATTCTAATGAGTACAATCCTGACCTACTCAACTTCTGCACAGAAGCCAATCCCTCCATACCTGGTATCTGCCCAGTGAACCTTTTCTGGACAGTCTCCAATGGTACTATATAAGACTATAAGACCATAAGACATAGGAGTGGAAGTAAGGTCATTCGGTCTATCGAGTCCACTCTGCCATTCAATCATGGCTGATGGGCATTTCAATGCCACTTACCCGCACTCTTCCCGTATCCCTTAATTCCTTGCGAGATTAAGAAATTATCAATCTCTGCCTTGAAGATATTCAACGTCCCAGCCTCCACTGAGCTCTGTGGCGATGAATTCCACAAGCCCACCACTCTCTGGCTGAAGAAATGTCTCCTCATTTCCATTTTAAATTGACCCCCTCTAATTCTAAGGCTGTGCCCACGGATCCTAGTATCCCCACCTGACAGAATCAAATTCCCAGCATCCACCCCTTCTAAGCCGTACATTATCTTGTAAGTTTCTATTAGATCTCCTCTTAATGAATACAATCCCAGGATCCTCAGTCATTCATCGTATGTTAGGCCTACCATTCCAGGGATCATCCGTGTGAATCTCCACTGGACACACTCCAGTGCCAGTATGTCCTTTCTGAGGTGTGGGGCCCAAAACTGGACACTGTATTCTAAATGGGGCCTAACCAGAGCTTTATAAAGTCTCAGTAGCACATCGCTGCTTTTACATTCCAATCCTCTTGAGATAAATGACAACATTACGTTTGCTTTCTTAACCATCTTTTCTTTCCTTCGATAAGGGGACCAAAACTGTTCATAGTATTCCAGGTGTGATCTAATTAGTACCATGTATAGTTTTAGCAGGACCTCCTGCTTCTTCTATTTCATTCCCTTTGAAATAAAGGCCCAACATTTCATTTGACTTCTCTTTTACTCACTGAGCTTGAATGCTAGCTTGTTGTGATTTATGCATAAGGAATCCAAAATCCCTTTCTGCTGTCGCTTTCTGCAGTCTTCCTAATTTAGGTAATATTCAGCTCTGATATATTTCCTAGGTAGACAAGCAGGAGGCTGGAAGAACACAGCAAGCCAGGCAGCATCAGGAGGTGGAGAAATCAACGTTTTAAGTGTAACCTTTCTTCAGGGCTCCTGCCAAAATGTATAACCTCACATTATATTCCATGTGCCAAGCTTTTGTCCATTCTCTTAACTTTTTTACATCCCTCTGCAGACTGCACCCTCCATTTCAAAATGTCAGCAAGTCAGGCATAGCAGCCCAGATTTACTCACTATAATCCCAGTTGATCCTTTGGGCTGCTTTCTCATTAGAGAGAGGCTACTCAGGCTGTTCAGCCAACTGAGCTAACCAAACCTTGTCTTCAATTATGGGTCAAGTGACACAAATGTAAACTTCCACATTCTGGTTAAGTGGCCAGAAACACAAACTTTGAATCTCAAAATAAATATAAATCTCAGAAAAAATTAAACAACAGAATAGGCAGGTTGAAAATAATGACAATTATTTTTAATGCTGAATTTCAAACTTTTAAATGCATTTCAATGGTTGCATTTTATGCATCATTGAATAGACTGAACATAGTATTCTTCATGTATATTTCATTTTCTGCATCTGCTCGTGTCAACCACTGCTGCAGGTGTAACTTAAACTCAACAAAGAGATGCTTTGGTGTGATATCCATTGAAATCCTTGAATCCATGTCTCTTTTACCTTTTGCTTTCTCTGAAAGATAATCCAAAAAGTACAAATTGCTCCACAGGAATTTTCAAAGAATTGCGAAAGCTGTGAAATTAATGAGTTCCAGCAGCCTAGAACCATTGGTAATTTGGTTTTCTGGAGTCATGTAAATCCCTTTACTTTTCTGCATTGTATTTCACTATTAAGGGAACAAGTGTGTCCTACTTGTGACAATTCCAGTCCATGAGAGACTTGGTCAGTTTGTGAGAACTGCCTCTGTTATCAGTGCAAATAAAACTGTGAAAAAAAAGAGTCTGATTCATTGGTAACTATCAAATTTGCTGGAAAACAAGAATACTTAAGAATGCAAACACACACTATCGCAATAAATTAATCATTTGTTTTTCCCATTCTAATGATCTGATCTCTCATGACTTGGGTGGCATGATTGCTCAGTGGTTAACACTGTTGCCTTACAGCATCAACCACCTAGATTTGATTCCAGCCCCGGGCAATTGTCTGTGTGGAGTTTGCATATTCTCCCTGTGTCTGCGTACGTTTCCTCCGGGTGCTCCTGTTTCCTCCCACAATTCAAAGATGTGCAGGTCAGGTGGATTGGCCACACTAAATTGCCCACAGTGCCCGGGGATGTGCAGGCTAGGTGGATTAACCATGAGACATGCAGGGTTACAGGGAAGGGGGTGGGTCTGGGTGGAATGCTTTTTATAGTGGACTGAATGGCTTGCTTCCACACTGTAGGAATTCTATGATTGGAAGAATTTATTGCTCATTTCTTTTGCATTGCAAATTTCAACCTTGATGTTGTTACTTGTGAATTCGTGAGGGTTGTTTTAGATGGGCTCTCACCATTCTCCTCAGTTATTTCCAAGATTATTAAAGAGATTTTGCTTGTGGGGGATTTATAGCTTTTGTTGGTCCAGTTTTGTATTGAGGTGATTTTCAAGTCTCCACTTAAGGAGATGTCACTTGCTGATGTCCAACCCTGACTGACCAACATCAGCAGATACAATGTCTGAGCTCAGGCTTCACCCATCCCTTTCTGATTCTCACACCACATTCCCCAACCCCAACTCACTGAGCTAAAACTGCCACCTGCAATTTCACCTCTAAGCCACGCACCCTAGCTAGGAACTATATCACCATTCTATCACTGTCGCTGGGTAAAAGTCCTGGATCTCCCTTCCTAACACCACTGTATCCCGCAAATTGTCATATCCCAAATGGACAACAGCTGTGTATTTCAAGAATGCAGCTCACCATCAGCTCCTCAAGAGTGATTAGGGATGGACATTAAACACCCACATTCCTTGAAAGCATTTTTAAAAAACCCTTCCCCAATTAATATTTAGCTCAGATATTAACCCAGTTATTTAGTCCATAAGCATATGAAATTCTGAGAAGAATTCCATTTAATTTGATCCCTCTGTTCCTACATCTTTTTACTCTATTCTGTTGCTGTGTGTATTTTTTGGATGTTTGTTATCAGTGACACAGGTTCTTATGCTGTGTTCTCGGAAAAGCAGGTGAAAATGCAGGGGCAGCAGTGGTTAGCGCCAGAGACACGGGTTCAATTCCCACCTCAGGCAACTGTGTGGAGTTTGCACATTCTCCCCGTGTCTGTGTGGGTTTCCTCCGGGTGCTTTGGTTTCCTCCCACAGTCCAAAAGAAAATGTGCAGGTTAGGTGAATTGGCCATGCTAAATTGCCCGTAGTGTTAGGTGAAGGGGTAAATGTAGGGGAATGGGTCTGGGTGGGTTGCGCTTCGGCGGGTCGGTGTGGACTTGTTGGGCCGAAGGCCTGCTTCCACACTGTAAGTAATCTAAGTAATGGATCTCTATGGCACATACGTAACGTTGTTTCACAGGAACACAATGTCTTCAAAGATGTGCAGCTATTGGGAGTGAAGTAAAGCCCAAGTCCCAGACTACAAACAGAGGAGCTGCACTGGGTGAGAGAAATGTCTCTTCCATTAACTTTGCCTATTAACTTGCTCTTTTCTACATTTTTGACAAATCATTTGTTCCATTCTTGGTGTTTTTGTGCTTCTTATGTTAATCATTTCATGTGTATAAATACAAATGCAGCTAAGCCAGCCAACTGAAACAGCATCAGAATCACTATGTAAAACATAATTGTGTGATTTTATTAGTTCAAATTGTAAAGTATGAAATAGGTTTCATCTGTAGGGTTTTCCTTGATCTGTATTTCATCTAATTAGTATGGTTAAGTTCCTAATTTGTAACTTGGAAAATTGTACATGGGAAAGAAAGGATCCTTCTTTTGCCAAAGACAGGTTTCAAGTGCCTCCTGTGCACTAACAAGAATTCTACTGCTTTCAGATAATTGTTGACCTAAATTAGGGTCTTTTCAACTTCATTTTGGGAATTAAGAACTCTTGGGTTTTTGATACTCTCATGGGATACTTCAGTTTCTTCTTTGGACTACATAACCACCTCATTGGCAGTTTCTCTGTGCCGACCTTGTTTATTGCTTTGTTCATATCATGTCTTTGTCAAATTCAGTGACAGATGTTGCATCAGATGCTGAAGGCTAATGCCCATTTTGAATTCCCTGAATGTTAGTGCCATCTGTTTCATTTATCCATAATGTTAGCATCATTATTGCAGTTATTTCATAACTCACAATACTTAGAATATGGTGAGGATTCATTGTAATTGATCAAACACTGGGTACAAAGCCTCAGGCCATGTGAAGCATAGTAGGTTGGCACATGACTTTCTAAGACAATTACTGCACTTACTACTGTCTGGTGTTTTCAATTTCGCACTTGTTCTTGATTTCGAAACAGCACTGTTTTTCTTATCACCTTTTCCTCTTATAGTTTCCTAATGGAGAATTGAAATATTACACTGTAACATGTAGTAGCAAGGGACAGCCATTCAACATGTTGGCCATTGGCCCAATAATCCTGCGCTGCCAGTCAATGGCTGATCTGAATGGCACTTTGCTGCTTGCCACCATCATCCCAGGTTCCCTTTTCAATCAGAAATCCATTCAGTTTTGATTATATTCAATGACACAGCCTCCATTGCTTGCTATGGAAGAGAATTATAAAGATTAATGTAGAAACATAGACGTAGAAAATAGAGGCACAAGTAGCCCATTGAGCCTGCTCCACCATTCAACATGATCATGACTGATCCTCTATCTTAACATCTTCCCCTCTATCTTAACATCTTATTCCCACTATCTCTCCATACTTCTTGACATCTTTAGCCCCCAGAAATCTATTTCTTTCTTAAATATATTCAGTGATTTGGCATCCACAACATTATGCAGTCGAGAATTCCACAGGTTCACTAGCTTCTGAGTGAAGACATTTCTTCTCATCTCAGTCCAAGATGGCCCACTCATTATTCTGAGACAATGACCCCTTTATTCTAAAGACCTCAACCAGGGGAAGTAACATCCCTGCATACAGTCCATCCAGTTCTGTCAGAACTTTACACATTTTCAATGAGATCTCCTCTCTTTCTTCTAACTTTCAACATGCACAGTTGGTCCAATCTCTCCTTATATATCAAAATTGCCATCCCAGGAATCAGTCTGGTGAACCTTTGATGCATTTCTTCTGGCAAGTATACCTTCTCACAAGCAAAGAGACCAAACTACACACATACCCTGAGATTAGTCTCACCAAGCCTCTACAGCTGCAGCAAGACTTCCTTACTCCTGTAGAGCCATAGAGTCATAGAGATATACAACACAGAAACAGACCATTAAGTCAACATGTACATGCTTACCAGATCTCCTAAATTAATCTAGTCCCACTTTCTAGCACTTGTCCCATATTCTTCCAAACCCTTCCTATTCCCCCACCCATTCAGATGCATTTTATATATTGTAATTGTACCAGACTCCACCACCTTCTATCTTCTGGATCAGTGGTGCTGGAAGAGCACAGCAATTCAGGCAGCATCCGAGGACAGGCAAAATCGACATTTCGGGCAAAAGCCCTTCATCAGGAATAAAGGCAGAGAGCCTGAAGCGTGGAGAGATAAGCTAGAGGAGGGTGGGGGTGGGGAGAGAGTGGCATAGAGTACAATAGGTCAGTGGGGAAGGAGATGAAGGTGATAGGTCAGGGAGGAGAGGGTGGAGTGGATAGGTGGAAAAGGAGCTGGGCAGGTCGGACAAGTCCGGACAGGTCAGGGGATCGAGTTGCTGGAGGTTAGAAGCTAGGATGAGGTGGGGGAAGGGGAAATGAGGAAACTGTTGAAATCCACATTGATGCCCTGGGGTTGAAGTGTTCCGAGGCGGAAGATGAGGCGTTCTTCCTCCAGGCGTCTGGTGGTGAGGGAGCGGCGGTGGAGGAGGCCCAGCACCTCCATATCCTTGGCAGAGTGGGAGGGGGAGTTGAAATGCTGAGCCACTGGGCGATTTGGTTGATTGGTGCGGGTGTCTCGGAGATGTTCCCTAAAGCGCTCTGCTAGGAGGCGCCCAGTCTCCCCAATGTAGAGGAGACCGCATCGGGAGCAACGGATACAATAGATGATATTAGTGGATGTGCAGGTAAAACTTTGATGGATGTGGAAAGCTCCTTTGGGGCCTTGGATAGAGGTGAGGGAGGAGGTGTGGGCGCAGGTTTTACAGTTCCTGCGGTGGCAGGGGAAAGTGTCAGGATGGGAGGGTGGGTCGTAGGGGGGCGTGGACCTGACCAGGTAGTCACGGAGGGAACGGTATTTGCGGAAGGCGGAGAGGAGTGGGGAGGGAAATATATCCCTGGTGGTGGGGTCTGTTTGGAGGTGGCGGAAATGTCGGCGGATGATTTGGTTTATGCGAAGGTTGGTAGGGTGGAAGGTGAGCACCACGGGCGTTCTGTCCTTGTTGCGGTTGGAGGGGTTGGGTCTGAGGGCGGAGGTGCGGGATGTGGATGAGATGCGTTGCAGGGCATCTTTAACCACGTGGGAAGGGAAATTGCGGTCTCTAAAGAAGGAGGCCATCTGGTGTGTTCTATGGTGGAACCGCTCCTCCTGGGAGCAGATACGGCGGAGGCGGAGGAATTGGGAATACGGGATGGCATTTTTGCAAGAGGTAGGGTGGGAAGAGGTGTAATCCAGGTAGCTGTGGGAGTCGGTGGGTTTGTAGAAGATGTCAGTGTCAAGTCGGTCGTCACTGATGGAGATGGAGAGGTCCAGGAAGGGGAGGGAGGTGTCAGAGATGGTCCAGGTAAATTTAAGGTCAGGGTGGAATGTGTTGGTGAAGTTGATGAATTGCTCAACCTCCTCGCGGGAGCACGAGGTGGCGCCAATGCAGTCATCAATGTAGCGGAGGAAGAGGTGGGGAGTGGTGCCGGTGTAATTACGGAAGATCAACTGCTCTACGTAGCCAACAAAGAGACAGGCATAGCTGGGGCCCATACGTGTGCCCATGGCTACCCCTTTGGTCTGGAGGAAATGGGAGGATTCAAAGGAGAAATTGTTAAGGGTGAGGACCAGTTCGGCCAAACGAATGAGAGTGTCGGTGGAGGGGTACTGTTGGGAACGTCTGGAGAGGAAAAAACGGAGGGCTTGGAGGCCGTGGTCATGGCGGATGGAGGTGTAGAGGGATTGGATATCCATGGTGAAGATGAGGCGTTGGGGGCCGGGAAGACTTCCGTTTCTGACACCTCCCTCCCCTTCCTGGACCTCTCCATCTCCATCAGTGACGACCGACTTGACACTGACATCTTCTACAAACCCACCGACTCCCACAGCTACCTGGATTACACCTCTTCCCACCATACCTCTTGCAAAAATGCCATCCCGTATTCCCAATTCCTCCGCCTCCGCCGTATCTGCTCCCAGGAGGAGCGGTTCCACCATAGAACACACCAGATGGCCTCCTTCTTTAGAGACCGCAATTTCCCTTCCCACGTGGTTAAAGATGCCCTCCAACGCATCTCATCCACATCCCGCACCTCCGCCCTCAGACCCAACCCCTCCAACCGCAACAAGGACAGAACGCCCGTGGTGCTCACCTTCCACCCTACCAACCTTCGCATAAACCAAATCATCCGCCGACATTTCCGCCACCTCCAAACAGACCCCACCACCAGGGATATATTTCCCTCCCCACCCCTCTCCGCCTTCCGCAAAGACCGTTCCCTCCGTGACTACCTGGTCAGGTCCACGCCCCCCTACAACCCACCCTCCCATCCTGGCACTTTCCCCTGCCACCGCAGGAACTGTAAAACCTGCGCCCACACCTCCTCCCTCACCTCTATCCAAGGCCCCAAAGGAGCTTTCCACATCCATCAAAGTTTTACCTGCACATCCACTAATATCATCTATTGTATCCGTTGCTCCCGATGCGGTCTCCTCTACATTGGGGAGACTGGGCACCTCCTAGCAGAGCGCTTTAGGGAACATCTCCGAGACACCCGCACCAATCAACCAAATCGCCCAGTGACTCAACATTTCAACTCCCCCTCCCACTCTGCCGAGGATATGGAGGTGCTGGGCCTCCTCCACCGCCGCTCCCTCACCACCAGACGCCTGGAGGAAGAACGCCTCATCTTCCGCCTCGGAACACTTCAACCCCAGGGCATCAATGTGGATTTCAACAGTTTCCTCATTTCCCCTTCCCCCACCTCATCCTAGCTTCTAACCTCCAGCAACTCGATCCCCTGACCTGTCCGGACTTGTCCGACCTGCCCAGCTCCTTTTCCACCTATCCACTCCACCCTCTCCTCCCTGACCTATCACCTTCATCTCCTTCCCCACTGACCTATTGTACTCTATGCCACTCTCTCCCCACCCCCACCCTCCTCTAGATTATCTCTGCACGCTTCAGGCTCTCTGCCTTTATTCCTGATGAAGGGCTTTTGCCCGAAACGTCGATTTTGCCTGTCCTCGGATGCTGCCTGAATTGCTGTGCTCTTCCAGCACTACTGATCCAGAATCTGGTTTCCAGCATCTGCAGTCATTGTTTTTACCTCCACCACCTTCTATGGCAGCTTATTCCATACATGCACCATCCTCTGTGTAAAAAAGTTCCCCCTTAGGTCCCTTTAAAATCTTTCCCCTCTCATCTTGAACCTATGTCCTCTAGTTTTGGACTCCCCTACTCTGGGGAAAAGACCTTGGTATTTTATCTTACCTATGCCTTTCATGATTTTATAAGCATCTATAAGGTTGCCCCTCAACCTCCGACATTGCAGGGAAAATAGCCTCAAGTTATTCAGCTTCTCCTTATAGCTCAAACCCTCCAACCCTAGCAACATCCCTGTATATCTTTTCTGAATCCTTTTAAGTTTAACAACATCTTTCCCATAGCAGGGAGACCAGAACTGAATGCAATATTCCAAAAGTGGCCTAACCAATTTCCTGTACAGCTGCAACATGATCTCCCAACACCTATACTCAATGCACCGACTAATAAAGGGAAGCGTACCAAACGCCTTCTTCACTATCCTGTTCTACCTGTTACTTAAGTTGTCCATATTTGTAGATTACCTTTATCTCTGGTGTTGGGGACTTGAGTTTTTCCTCAATCTTGGGAACTCCTAAATCACAAACCGTCTGGTAGTTATGATTTCCTGTTACAATGGAGTACAAATCCATATGGTAACTTCCTAGTATTTTCCGAATGGGTGGATCACTTCGAAATGAAGCAGGTGATTTCCTCTTTTCCTTTGTGCTGTCTTGCCCTTTTGCATTTTTAGCACTGCCTTTGTCTCCCTAATTCCTCCAGAGAGCAAAAGATACATTATAGTTAAATCAATATTTGCAAACATCAAGAAACAAAAAACATTTGTACCTCGCTATTTAATGATTGGCCATTTTAGGTTGGCATAAAACCTATTGATCTGATACCAGTGAGTCTGCAACTGATATCTCTGACTACATTCAAAATAACTTAAATATTGTGTCCCAAATTAAAGGCATGAAAGAGCAATGTTTACCAATATTTGGAGGATTTCTAAATGAGAAAAACTTTTAGCAAAATGTGTTAATGGGAAGGACTGAAGGAGTAGGTGATCTTCTCTAAGATATGACACCTACTGTGAGGTATAAGAGCACCCTTTAATTTTCTCTGCAGTGCATACTACAGTTTTCTGCATTTATTACTACCACCTTTCCAGGACCTTGGACCTTCTCTTTCATGGAAGCTTCTGGGATTTTGTCATCTTCTGTCTCGATAGGCCATGACAGGATCTATGAGAATATACAAGACTTTAATCCTCAAAATAAAATGATTATTTAACAAATGTTCAGTCAGAGGTGTTAGAGCATACCAAGCAAACACATAATATTTAAAGAGAATGAAATGCAGTAGTTATGAAAACAACACAAGATTTTAATGTTTTACAAATATATATTGTTCAAAGGAGATTAGAAGTTGAAGCTTTTCATCTTGTCCATATGTTCTAGTTCCATATCGGAACTAGAACATGAGAAACAGACTTGAACATTTTGCAAAAAGGGTGAGAAGGGGTGCTGATTGGTTGGGCCACCACTGGCATGGAGAAATTAACTGTCAATCTTAATTCTCAGACAAGGTTGATAGATTCTGATTGGACAACTTCTGCTTCAACGCTATGGCAATGCTGTGACCAATCAGAATTTTCATTCTTGCTGCTAAAATGAGCAACTTCTGATTTTCCAGCATTATACTTCAACTGTCAGTTTTGACTCCACTCACTCAATCTACTTCTATCTTGCAAACTCTTTATGTCTATCCAACATGCTTTCATATCAACCTTGGTGCATATTGAGCTACCATGCCTTTTCACTCTTTGATTATGTTTGCAGAAATCAAAATAGATTGTAAAACAATGTTCCAAATTTTGTGATCATAACAGAATTATAAGCTGATAATCAAAAAGCCTACCTTTTCTTCTATTACAGTTACTGTCAGACCATTTTGTAGCAATTGCTTAAGAGCATATAAGTCTTTCACAGTATGAACCTTGATATAGTTGTATACTATAGGATCTCCCCATGGTTTTTGAGGTACCTTGTGAGGGAATACTGAAGAGAAAAAAAATCAATTAAAAAAAAATTGTGGTTCATTTTCCTTTCTGTAGAATCTTGTTTCCTATCGCCTTGCACAATAGAATTGTAGAAATTAGTGTTGGGCATCAGCCATTGGCAGTAGATCAACATCATTTGAGATGAACAAGGAAGGAAAAATTACAAGGTAAAGCTCAATACCAGAAGAGAGTAGACAACTAAAAATGGATGACATTTGAAGAGAATAGATAGAAAAAGATAGATTGATGTGATGGGATGGGAGGGATTCTGGATGATATCAAGATAGAGTTAATTGTCACAAAGAAAGAGCATTGGATTGTTTAGGAAGAGCCAGCATGGTCTTCTAAAGGGGAAATTGTGTTTGACTAACTTGCTGGAAAGTTTGTTGAAAGGATGACAGACAGGGTTGATGAGGGATCGCTGTTGAGGTTCATGGATATTCAATATACTGTCACACGACAGACTTCTGAGAAAAGTTATAGCTCATGCTATAAAAGGGGCAGTAGCAATATGGATATAAAATTGACTGAGGGATAGGCAACAGAGTGTAATGGTTAATGGATATTTTTCAGGCTGGACAAAAACTTGCAGTGGAGTTCTCTCAGGGAAAGAATTGCTTTTCCTGGCATTTGTTATGATGTAGGCCTTTGTATTGGGGACAATTTCACAGTTTGGGGAAATATGAAACTTGTAACCTGTGAGGAAAAAGTGTAGACCTTTGAAAGAGCAGAAACCATTTGTTGGAGGGTAGATGAAGTTCAGTGCAAAGAAATGTGAGGTGCTATCTTTCGATAAGAAGAACATGGACACACAGTATAACATAAGGGGTACAATTTATAGGGGGTGGAGGAGGAGTAGGACCTGGGCATATGAGCAATTAATAAAACCCATAGTTTTCTGGGCTTTATTAGTAAAAATATAAGAGAAAGAAAGCAATGTTGAACTAATATAAGACATTTTTAATACCTAGAGAACTGTGTACACCAATTAACTAAACAGAAAGTATATGATCTGTCAAGCCAGATTTCATTCCAGGATCTGACATGTCCCGGAATACCATCAGCTGGGATCATCTCACAGAACCATGGAAAAGTAATGATGTAAGAAGAGGCCATTCAGCCCATGTATCTGCACCAGCTTCCAAATCAGCATCACAAATTAATGCCATAGCCCTACAGTTTACTCTTGCATATGATTTTTATTTAAACAACCATCCAATATACTCTTGAATGTGTCAACTGGACCTGGCTGCACCTCACTTTCAGGCTGCACATTCCACACCCAAACCACTTATAGAGTCATAGAGTCACAGAGATGTACAGCATGGAAACAGACTCTTCGGTCCAACCCATTCATGCCGACCACCTGCCAACACCTGGCCCATAGCCCTCTGAACCCTTCCTATTCATATACCCATCCAGATGCCTCTTAAATGTTGCAATTGTATACCAGCCTCCACCACATCCTCAGGCAGCTCATTCCATACATGTACCACCCTCTGAGAGAAAAGGTTGCCCCTTAGATCTCTTTTATATCTTTCCCCTCTCACCCTAAATCTATGCCCTCTCGTTCTGGACTCCCTCAACCCAGGGAAAAGACTTTGTCTATTTATCCTATCCTTGCCCCTCATAATTTTGTAAAATTCTATAAGGTCACCCCTCAGCCTCCAATGCTTCAGGGAAAACAGCCCCAGCCTGTTCAGACTCTCCCTATAGCTCAAATCCTCCAAGCCTGGCAACATCCTTGTAAATCTTTTCTGAACCCTTTCATGTTTCACAACATCTTTCCAATAGGAAGGAGACCAGAATTGCACGGAATATTCCAACAGTGGTCTAGCCAATGTCCTGTACAGCCGCAACATGACCTCCCGACTCCTGTACCCAATACTCTGACCAATAAAGGAAAGCATACCAAATGCCTTCTTCACTATCTTATGTACCTGCGACTCCACTTTCAAGGAGCTATGAACCTGCACTCCAAGGTCTCTTTGTTCAGCAACACTCTGTGCATAATGTGCATAATGTTGTGCAAAAAATGTTTTTTTCTCACATCACATTTGTTTTTTTAAAAGAATCACTTCAAATTTGTGCCCTTTTATTCTTGATCCTTTTACAGGCAGAATCACTTTTTCTACCCAAACCCCTCATGATTTTAAAAACTTCAGTCAGAACCCAATTTAGCTTTCTTCTACAAAGAACAAAGAAAATTACAGCACAGGAACAGGCCCTTCACCGCCCCCCCCCCCCCTCCCCCCCCCACCCCTCCCCACCAAGCCTGCGCCAATCTAGAGTCCTCTATCTAAAACTGTCGCCTATTTTCTAAGGATCTGTATCCCTCTGTTCCCTGCTCATTCATGTATCTGTCTAGATACAGCTTAAATGACACTATCATGCCCACTTCTGTCACCCCCACTGGCAACACATTTCCAGGCATCCACCAGCCTCTGCATAAAGAACTTTCCATACATGTCACCCTTAAACATTTTCCCCTCATCTTGAACTCATGACCCCTAGTAATTGAGTCCCCCACTCTAGGAAAAAGCTTCTTGCTATCCACCCAGTCTATACCTCCCATGACTTTGTCGACATCAATCAGGCTCCCCCTCAATTTCTATCTTTCTAATGAAAATAATCCTTTTCTCTTCATAGCTACTGCCCTCCATACCAGGCAACATCCTGGTGAACCACCTCTGCACCCTCTCCAAAACATCCACATTCTTCTGGTAATATGGCAACCAGAACTGTACGCAGTATTCCAAATGTCGCCGAACAAATGTCCTGCACAACTGTAACATGACCTGCCAATTCTTGTACTCAATATCCCGTCCAATGGAGGAAAGCATGCCATATGCCTTCTTGACCACTCTATCGACCTGCATTGCCTCCTTCAGGGTACAATGGACCTGAACACCCAGATCTCTTTTTATATCAATTTTCCCCAGGTCTTTTCCATTTACCATATAGTTCGCTCTTGAATTGGATCTTCCAAAATGCATCACCTTACATTTTTCCCAGATTAAACTCCATCTGCCATTTCTCTGCCCAACTCCCTAATCTATCTATATTTTGCTGCATTCTCTGATCGTCCTCTTCACTTTCTGCTACTCCACCAATCTTAGTGTCATCTGCAAACTTGTTAATCAGACCACCTACCTTCCTCCAGATCATTTATGTATATCACAGGCAACAGTGGTCCCACCACAGATCCCTGTGGAACACCACTAGTGACAGTTCTCCATTTTGAGAAACTCCCTTCCATTACTACTCTCTCTCTCCTGCTGCCCAGCCAGTTCTCTATCCATCTAGCTCGTACACCCTGGACCCCATGCGACTTCATTTTCTCCATCAGCCTACCATAGGGAACTTTATCAAACACCTTTCTGAAGTCCATATATATGACATTTATAGCCCTTCCCCCATCTATCAACTTTGTCACTTCCTCAAAGAATTCTATTAAGTTGGCAAGACATGACCTTCCCTATACAAAACCTTATTGCCTATCATTGATAAGCCCATTTTCTTCCAAATGTAAATAGATCCTATTTCTCAGTATCTTCTCCAGCAGCTTCCCTATCACTGATGTCAGGTTCACCAGTCTATAATTGTATGGATTATCCCTGCCACTTTTCTTAAACAAGGGGACAAAATTATCAATTCTCCAGTCCTCCAGGACCTCGATCCCGTTCAAGGATGCTGCAAAGATATCTGTTAAGTACCCATTTATTTCCTCTCTTGCTTCCTAAGTAACCTGGGATAGATCCCATCCGGACCTGGGGACTTGGCCACCTAAATGCCTTTTAGAGTACCTAACACATCCTCCCTCCTTATGCCGACTTGACCTAGTGTAATCAAACATCTGTCCCTAACCTCAACATCCGTCATGTCCCTCTCCTCAGTGAATACTGATGCACAGTACACATTAAGAATCTTAACCATTTTCTCTGATCCCAGCATAACTTTCCTCCTTTGTCCTTTCTCTAGTTATCCTCTTGCTCTTTATATATAAAAAAAAGGCTATGGGATTTTCCTTAATCCTGTTTGCTGAAGATATTTTGTGACCCGTCTTAGCCCTCTTAATTCCTCGTTTCAGATTGGTCCTATTTTCCTGATATTCTTCCAAAACATCATCTGTTTTCAGGCACCAAGATCTTATGTATGCTTCCTTTTTCCTCTTAGCTAGTCTCACAATTTCACCTGTCATCCATGGTTCCCTAATCTTGCCATTTATATCCCTCATTTTCACAGGGACATGTCTGTCTTGCACTCTAATCAACCTCTCTTTAAAAGCCTCCCACACATCAAATGTGAATTTACCTTCAAACAGCTGCTCCCAATCCATATTACCCAGCTCCTGCCAAATTTTGCTACAGTTGGCCTTCCCTCAATTTAGCACTCTTCCTTTAGGATCACTCTTTGTCTTTGTCCATGAATATTCTAAAACTTATGGAATTGTGATCACTATTCCCAAAGTAATCCCCTATTGAAACTTCAACCACATGGTCGGGCTCATTCCCCAACACCAAGTCCAGTATGGCCCCTTCCTGAATTGGACTATTTACATACTGCTCTATAAAACCCTCCTGGATGCTCCTTACAAATTCTACTCCATTTAGACCTCTAACGCTAAGTGAATCCCAGTCAATGTTGAGAAAATTAAAATCTCCTATCACCACCATCCTGTTACTCCTACATCCTTTCATAATCTGTCTACATATTTGTACCTCTATTTCATGCTCACTGTTGGGAGGCCCCAACTCTGTTCCTATTTCTGAGCTCTGTCCATATGGCCTCGCTGCTCAAGTCCTCCATAGTATCCTCCTCCAGTACAGCTGTGATATCGTCTCTGAACAGTAATGCAACTCTTCCACCCTTTTTACCACCTACTCTATCCTGCCTGAAGCATCTATATCCTGGGATATTTATATGCAAATCATACCCTTCCCTCAACCAAGTCTCAGTAATAGCAATAAGATCATACTCCCAGGTACCAATCCAAGCCCTAAATTCATCTGCCTTACCTACTACACTTCTCACAATAAAACAAATGCACCTCAGACCACCTGTCCCTTTGCATTCATCATCCACTCCCTGCCTACTCTTTCCCTTAGTCAAGCTGACCTCATTATCTAGTTCCTTACAGGCTTTAGTTACTACCTCCTTACTGTCCACTAACCTCCTCATTTGGTTCCCATCCCCCTGCCACATTAGTTTAAACCCTCCCCAACAGCGTTAGCAAAAACACCCCCTAGGATTTTGGTTCCAGTCTGGCCCAGGCATAGACCATCCAGTTTGTAATAGTCCCACCTCCCCCAGAACTGGTCCCAATGTCCCAAAAATCTGAACCCCTCCCTCCTGCACCATCTCTCAAGCCGCGCATTAATCCTGCTTATTGTTTTATTTCTAATCTGACTAGCATGTGGCACTTGTAGCAGACTTGAGACTACTACTTCTGAGATTCTACTTTTTAACTTGGGTCCTACCTAAGCCAAGGTAGCTTAGCTGGCTACCTGACGAAGGAGCATGCTCTGAAAGCTTACACTTCCAAATAAACCTGTTGGACTATAACCTGGTGTTGTGTGAGTTTTAACTAGCTTAAATTTTAATACACATAGAACAAAAAACAAGAGTATGCAAAGGCTGAACCATAACTTGGCTTTTGAGAAAAGAAAATCTGTAACATTGCCAGTACAGACACTATGGATCAAATGGCCGTCTGCACTGTAAATTTCTGTCAATTTAAATACATAATTCATCACAAAGTTACTACATTGAAAGTGAAGCTGGATAAACATATAACAAGAAAAGGAATAAAGAGGAATGCTGACAGCACTGGATATGGCAGGGTGTAAAGAGACTCAAGAAGAGTTGAATGTTGGCGTGAATTGGATGGGTTGAACAGACTGTTTATATGCTACAGTTGTCATGCGACAGTTCCTTATAAACAAGCTTTGCAGCTTTGTACTAAAAGGTGACAGCAATGGTCTGGATTTTACAATTTCTGGCAGGTGAGGGAGGTGGAACAGGAAGTGAGTGGCCTGTTTGTTCTTGCACCCACCATCTCAACATAAGTCAAATATCCGACAGTGTACCGGACAGAGGCCAACCAGCCCTGGCAACGTGGGGGCTCAGCAGTAAATAGATGTTTAATTTTGGACATCTGGAAGGAGAGGGTTAGGCTGTGAATCAGACTAACAATAATTTAGAGACCCTCTCCTAGCCCTCTCATTCTTTTTATTTGTTAAAGCACCTTAAAAACAAAAATCTAACAGCATCCATCAGGCGCCAGCTTCACCAGGAGATGCCAGTGCCTTGAGTAGCCATGGTCCCAGTTGGAGGCCTATTTTATCTGCCTTTGTGCCATCGCCTCATACTGGGGCAACTTATTGCAAGAGGTTTTCTTGTGTGCCTAACAAAAGAATGGAGCGGGCAATATTGGGTTTGAATTGGATTTTCAACGAAGGTCAATTGTTTGTCATTTGCTGCTAAAAAATGAAGTTTGGCTTCCAATTCCACCACCCGCACACCTACTGTAATGTTGGAAAAATGATGTGATCACATTAGATTGCTGACTCATCATCACGCTGAATATTACAGAAGTGCAGGGTGGGGTTGACAGGGCACTGGGGCAGGGGTTGTGGAAGGGTCCTGCCTGATTTGCAGCCAGCTCCCTGAGTGACTCAAGCGATGCATAACTTTTCTGGCTTTTCGAAGACACTATTCCTTAAATAACACCAAAGTACAATATTTAAATAAAATGACCACCAAGACATGGATTAAATCTTTCTGTATTATAACAAGGTTTATTTTACCACGCCAGTTTTCCTCATTGTCACTGGGAGCACTATTAATGCCAGTATTATCAAGAACTGTATCAGGGAGTGCTTGAGGTGAAGGTGAGTCTTTCTCACTTAATTTAGCATTGGAGGACTTTTCACGTTCCACATCCTACGGAAAATATTTTACAAAAATGTTAACATTAATTTGAAAATGAAAGGGAGAAGCTAACCATCTAGATGCACTGTAAACACAAATTACAACTCTTCTGTCTGGGTCATCATTCTTTAGTACTGTCTTTTGAAATAGATATATTGTTAATAAATTTCCATTTTTGAAATTATTTATACTTCAGATACAAAGTAGAAAGCTGTTGCTCATTGAAGCATTTTTAAAACCCCCGTAATTGTTCAAAGTTTGTGAGAAGATTTGTAGCTCGGGTGCTCGTTGCTGTGGTTCTGTTCGCCGAGCTGGAAGTTTTTGTTGCAAACGTTTCGTCCCCTGTCTAGGTGACATCCTCAGTGCTTGGGAGCCTCCTGTGAAGCGCTTCTGTGGTGTTTCCTCCAGCATTTATAGTGGCACTATAAATGCCGGAGGAAACACCACAGAAGCGCTTCACAGGAGGCTCCCAAGCACTGAGGATGTCACCTAGACAGGGGACAAAACGTTTGCAACAAAAACTTCCAGCTCGGCGAACAGAACCACACCCTCGTAATTGAGCGAAAGACTTTTGATTTTGGTTCCATAATCTCAATCAAGATCATTTTTCTTTGTGGGGAAACTGAGATTCAATGGCAGCCAATAGGAGTCTCAAATGTTTCATACTCAAGAGGCAAAAATGTTCCTGTCTTCATCAACAGGCAGCTTGCAACTCTCCTTTTGCGCTTCATTTCCACAATGGTTTCATCAGACATGAGTGACATGATGATGTGAATTAATTCGGGGGAATTTTGTCAAATGTTGTAAACAAATGAAGAAATATTTGACACGCATTTTAATGATGGAAATACCTTTTTCTACATACCATAATAGGGAGGTGATGGTCGAATGGTATTATTACTGGGCTATTAATCCAGAGACCCAAGTAATGTTCTGGGACCTGGGTTCAAATCCCGCCATGGCAGATGGTGGAATTAAAATTCTCAAAATAAGAGTTCAGTGGTGACCATGAAACCATTGCTGTTTGTTGGCATCTGGGTCAGTAATGTCCTTTAAGGATGGAAACTGCTACCCTTGCCTGGTCTGGCCTACATGTGATTCCAGTGCTACAACAATGTGGTTGACTCTTAAGCACCCTCTGAGTGTGGTTAAGGGTTGGGAAATAAATGCTGGCCTGGAATTAGGGCTATTGGTCACAACGTTTAGATTGACCTTTTGTTTCGAGAAAATAGAATCATAGGAAGCCAGAAATTAGAGTCATAGAGTCATAGAGATGTACAGCATGGAAACAGACTCTTAGGTCCAACCCGTCCATGCCGACCAGATATCCCAACCCAATCTAGTCCCACCTGCAAGCACCGGCCCATATCCCTCCAAGCCCTTCCTATTCATATACCCATCCAAATGCCTCTTAAATGTTGCAACTGTACCAGCCTCCACCATGTCCTCTGGCAGCTCATTCCATACACGTACCACCCTCTGCGTGAAAACGTTGCCCCTTAGGTCTCTTTTATATCTTTCCCCTCTCACCCTAAACCTATGCCCTCTAATTCTGGATTCCCCGACCCCAGGGAAAATACTTTGTCTATTTATCCTATCCATGCCCCTCATAATTTTGTAAACCTCTATAAGGTCACCCCTCAGCCTACGACGGTCCAGGGAAAACAGCCCCAGGCTGTTCAAATCCTCCAACTCTGGCAACATCCTTGTAAATCTTTTCTGAACCCTTTCAGGTTTCACAACATCTTTCCGCTAGGAAGGAGACCAGAATTGCATGAAATATTCCAACAGTGGCCTAACCAATGTCCTGTACAGCCGCAACATGACCTCCCAACTCCTGTACTCATTACTCTTACCAAGAAAGGAAAGCATACCAAATGCCTTCTTCACTATCCTATCTACCTGCGACTCCATTTTCAAGGAGCTATGAACCTGCACTCCAAGGTTTCTTTGTTCAGCAACACTCCTTAGGACCTTACCATTAAGTGTATAAGTCCTGCTAAGATTTGTTTTCCCAAAATGCAGCACCTCGTAGTTATCTGAATTAAACTCCATCTGCCACTTCTCAGCCCATTGGCCCATCTGGTCAAGATCCTGTTGTAATCTGAGGTAACCTTCTTCGCTGTCCACTACACCTCCAATTTTGGTGTCATCTGCAAACTTACTAACTGTACCTCTTACACTTGCATCCAAACAACAAAAGGTAGAGGACCCAGCACCGATCCTTGTGGCACTCCACTGGTCACAGGCCTCCAGTCTGAAAAACAACCCTCCACCACCACCCTCTGTCTTCTACCTTTGAGTCAGTTCTGTATCCAAATGGCTAGTTCTCCCTGTATTCCATGAGACCTAACCTTGCTAATCAGTCTCCCATGGGGAACCTTGTCGAACGCCTTACTGAAGTCCATATAGATCTCATCTACTGCTCTGCCCTCATCAATCCTCTTTGTTACTTCTTCAAAAAACTCAATCAAGTTTGTGAGATAGCAAATTTAGAATTTAAAAAAAGGCACTGATGAGAGTTTAAGCAGAAATAAACCAATCATATCAATGTTGTAAGATGTTAGAAAGATGGAAATTGTTAGTGATGGTACAGACTTTTAGTTGGAAGCTCATTTTAGAGCTTATTCAGCACCAAGGTTACAACCAGCTTGATTTAGTTTCAGACACTTGCTAGGGAGAGGGATGGAGGGGTGGCATGAGAATGGAGTTTGTGACTGGAACAGCAAACAGGCATCGTTCTGCCTATTGGTTAATTGGAACACAATGTCAGAGTCAAATATATCAAATGCTGGAGACAGATTGAGGAAAATGGGCTGTGATAGTTTACATTTGTCACAGAAAATGAGGACATCAAGGGTGACCTTAGTAAGAATTGTTTAGAATATTAAGTGGGAGAGGAAACTGATTGGAGGAATTCAAAAGAAGTGAGTGCAGGTATGGGAGCTGATAACATATTCAAGGACTGGGATGAAGGAGACGAGGTAAGATTATAGTTTGTCAGAACAAAGGGGCTATGAGAGGGTTCTTTTGAGGAGAGGGGAGAAGATTTGAAGGAGGGAGGAATGGTTTGGAGCCTTTCTTTTCATTTTCTCATGGGATGGGGGTAGTACTGGCTGGTCAACCTTTATTGAACATTAGTAATTGCCCTGGAGAAAATGCTAGTGAGCTGCTTCCTGAACGACTGCAGTTCATTTGGCATTGGCACATCCACAAGGCTGTGAGGAAAGGAGTTCCAGCATTTTTATCCAGTGACTCTGAACGCATAGTGATGCATTTCCCATTCAGGATGATGTGTGACTAGGAGGGGAACTTGGAGATGATGGTGTTCCCCATGTACCTGCTGCCCTTGTCCTTTCAGTTGGTAGAGGTTGTGGGTTTCGAAGCTGCTGTCCAAGGAGCTGTGGAAAATTGCTGGATTACACCTTGTGGCCTGTTCATACTGCTGCTATTGAGCAGTGGTGGAGAGAGTGGATGGCCACCAATGGTGGATAGGATGCCACTCATCTGAGCTACTTTGTCCTGGATAGTCTCAGGTTTTCAGTATGCTAGAGATGCTCTCCTCCAGGCTAGTGGAGAATATCCCATCACACTGCTGACTTGTGCCTTCTAGATGGTGGGCCAGGCTTTGGAGACTTAGATGGTGAGTTACTAGCTGCAGGATTCCTAGCCTCTGACCTGCTCTTGTAGCTGCATCATTTATATGGCTAGTCCAGTTCAGTTTCTGGTCAATGATCACCACCTAGGATGTTGATGGTGTGGTATTCAGTAATGATAATGATATTGAAAGTCACAGAACAATGGTTAGATTATCTTGTTGGAGCTCACTGTTGTTTGGGATATCTGTGGCACAAATATTACTTGCCACTAAGTCTGGATGTTGTCCAGCTCATGCTGATTTGGACAGAAACTTCTTCAGTTCTGAGGAGTACCCAATGGTGCTGAATCATCAGTGAACTACCCCACCTTGACCTCATGATGGATGTCATTGGTGAAGCAGCTGAAGATGTTTGGGCCTAGGACACTGCCCTGACTAACTTGAGATGTCCTGGAGCGGAGATGACTGACTTCCAACACCACAACATTTTCATTTTTACTGGGTACGACTCCAACCAGTGGAGGGTTTCCCCCTGATGTCCATGGATTTCAGTTTTGTTTTTTTTTTAATGTTTTAACTCCACTGCCTAGAGGAGTGGTTGGTTCTGGAGCAAAAGTCTTCAGCCAGAATTTGTCAGAGCCCATAACCTTTACAGTATCCAGTGCCTTCTGCCATTCCTTGGCATTACGTGGAGTGAATTGAATTGGCCGGATACTGGTATCTGTGATGATGGAGACCTCTGGAGGAGGCCGTGATGAAGTATTCGCTTCTGGCTGTAGATGGATGTAAATTCTACAGCCTTGACTGTTGCATTGATGTATCGAGCTTCCCCTATCATTGAGAATGGCCATTGTGGAGCCGTCTCCCATTTTTAGCTGTTCAATTGTTCACCATCATTCATGCCTAGATATTGCAGGGCTGGAAAGCTTCAGTGTGTGGTGAGGTCACTCCACCTCATCTAATGCCCACTGCTTCTGCTGTAGAATGCAAGCAGTTGTGTGCTGAAGCTTCACCAGGTTGACATCTCATTTTTAGATAAGACTAGTGCTGCTTCTGGCTTGCCCTCCTACATTCCTCATTGAACTGGGGCTAATCCTCTGGCTCAATGGGAATGGTTGAGTGGGGGATATACCAGATGAGAATTGTAGTTGAAATTGATGGGACCACAGCATGCCATGGATGCCCAGTTTTGAAATATTAGATCTCTTCAAAGTGTGCTGGTGGTAATGCCACCCAGCACAATGGAGGGTATCCTCAATGTGAAAACAGGATTTTGTCTGCACAAGTCTGCGTGGTGGTCACTCCTATTGATACAATCACGAATTGATACATCTGCGAAAGGTAAATTGACGAGGATGAGATCAAGTAGATTTTGGAGCTTGTGAAGGTACTATTTAATGAAGAAGTTTTTGTGGTATCTAAGGCCAACACTCCTTTTGCAACCAAGGCTGCCAAAATGTATTTAAAAACTGGCATCTGCCAACAATATAGAAAATTGCTCAAGCATATTCAGTCCATTAAAAACAGGACAAATCTCAACTCAGTAGATTACCAATAGTTAACTCTCAATCATTGGAAAAGTGATGGTAAGTGTCATCCGCAATGTAAGCAAGCAGCATTAATTTATGAGTAACCTGCTCACCAATGCTCATATTGTGTTCTGTCTGGGTCATTCAATTCCAAACCTCATTACAGTCTTGGCAGAAACATGAATTCCAAAAGTGAAGCAATGGCATCAAGGCATCATTTGACTGAGTGTGGCATCAAGATGCCCAAACAAAACTGAAGCCAATGGGAATCATGGGTAAATCTCTCCACTGGAGGGAGTCATATCTGGTACAAAGTAAGATGGGCCTGTTTGTCACAGGCCAATCATTTCCAATCAGTGACATCATTGCAGGAATTCCTCATAATATCCAAGGACTAACCACATGCAGCTACATCATCAATCCTTCCACCATAAGGTCAGGGGTGGGGATGTTAACCGATGATTGCACAACTTTCAATAACATTCACAAATCCTCAGGAACAGTGTGTGTGCCGACATACTGCAAGACTGAGCTGGACAATGTTCAGGCTTGAGCTGATAAATGGTACATAAAAATTCATTCCACACAAGGTAATAACCATTTCCAAGCAAGAGAGAATCTGACCACTTCTCCTTACTATTCAATGACATTAATAACACAGAATCCCTCTTGATGGTGACCACTATCCAGAAATATTCCTGTACGAGTGACGTAACAATCATAGCTACAACAGCAGGTCAGAGGCTGGGAATTCTGTGACAATTCTGGGATTGCTGTCATTTCCTGGCTTCCCAAAGTCTAAATGCAATTCAAGGCAAAGCAGCCGAATTGATTACTTGATCCTATCCTCTGCATTAAACATTCAACCAGCACACAGCAGTACCTATGTGTAACATTTCAAAATGCAATGCAGCAACTTACCAAGATTCCCTTGACGAGGGTGGAACTTTTATCACCTAAAAGACTAAGGACAGTGGATGCATAGGAATACCTCCATGTTTCCCTCCAACAATAATTAAAGGCAAAAGTGTTTAAGTGGTACTCAGATTATAAAAGGTACTATGTAATTGTAAAATTTTTCTGTATACATCTGCATTACTAGAACAAGAAATTAATGGGATATACATACAATTAATTGAATCTTGCCAAGAAAGTGTCCTAAATTTGACCAAGATTACAATTTTTACTGCAATATATTCAACCTAGTTATAAAACAAAGAGCTGTGGTTGCTGGAAGTCTGAAACAAAACCAGAAATTGCTGAAACTTCGAGAAGGATCTTGAAAATTTAACTCTGCTTTCTCACCACAGATGCTACCAGACCTACTGAGCATATCCAGCAATCTTTGTTTTTGTTTTATTTAATATAGTTCTTCGTTCTCAGTATTTTATATAAGACCATTATTACCTTCAGTCAATATAGAGTCAGAGTCATAAAGATGTACAGCATGGAAACAAACTCTTCAATCTAACTCGTCCATGCCGACCAAATATCCTAAAATTATCTAGTCCCATTTGCCAGCACCTGGCCATATCCCTCTTAAACCCTTCCTATTCATTTACCCATCCAGATGCCTCTTAAATGTTGTAATTGTACCAGCCTCCACCACTTCCTCTGGCAGCTCATTCCATACACGCACCACTCTGCATCAAAAAGTTGCCCCTTACGTCCCTTTTAAATCTTTCTCCTTTCACTCTATACCTATGCCCTCTCGTTTGAATATGACAGTGGATGGGAACCAAATTGTTCTTCTGGACACCTTATCTAGAATTCAAAAAGAACAGATGAAAATTGAAAGAGATGTTTGGTCCCTCCAAAGCAGCAGTCTGTCACTCACCTTGTTTTCTTCTTTGCCTGGTTCATTTAATTCATTTACTTTGTCAGCACTTTTGGGACTTTCCAAGAACTCATAGGTCACAAAGTAATTGTTATTGACAACTGGAAATTCTGGATGATCCAGAGGGTCGATGGGGTTGGGAATACCTGTAACTTTTCCAATTTCTATTGTTACCTTGGTTTCAGGAGCAATAAAATCTGAAGTAAGACATACAACAGTTGGAAAAAAAATTGAAATAAAATGCATTTTCCCAGTTTAAAGACTGAACTCACTATACCTTACATTATTGTAAAAACCACAAATTAAAACAAATGGTTGAATGAATTAGAGACGTAAAACTGAATAATTCTCAGGTGACTGAGGTATCATTGGGGGAGCACTTTGGGGCCAGCGACCCTAATAGCACATGAAGGAATAAATGTAGATTAATTTTTCTAATGCAACTACATTTGGATTTGATCCAAATGCTATAACAAAAATATCAATTTGTTTCATTTCTTCAGATGAAAATTGAACTGTTGAGCATTTCAAATACTTGCATATGCAGTACATTTATATACAGTAGCAGCATAAAAATAATTAACGTGTCAGGATGTAATCTGGAAGTTTCTGTCTCTCATATTTTTCTTTTAGCCTTGAGTTTTATTTAATCTGTGATACTTCATGTAACTAACCTTGAAATGAATATGTGCTCTGATACTGATTTAACAGGTTTGTTATGTGCAATAAATGAGCTTCTCCTTTCTAGTCAGGGCAGGCAGGGACAAAGCAGAGAACAAGGTAGGACTGATAAATTAAACTGCATTTATTTCAATGTAAGAGGCCTAACAGGGAAGGCAGATGAACCCAGGGCATGGTTAGGAACATGGGACTGGGATATCATAGCAATTACAGAAATGTGGCTCAGGGATGGAAAGGACTGGCAGCTTAATGTCCAAGGATACAAATGCTACGCAAAGGACAGAAAGTGAGGCAAGAGAGGAGGGGGAGTGGCATTTTTGACAAGGGATAGCATTACAGCTGTACTGAGGGAAGATATTTCCAGAAATACATCCAGGGAAGTTATTTGGGTGGAACTGAGGAATAAGAAAGGAATAACGACCTTATTAGAATTGTATTATAGATCCCCTAATAGTCAGAGGGAAATTGAGAAACAAATTTGTAAGAAGATCTCAGTTATCTGTAAGAATAATAGGGTGGTTATGGTAGGGGATTTTAACGTTCCAAACATAAACTGGGGCTGCCATAGTGTTAAGGGTTCAGATGGAGAGGAATTTGTTAAGTGTGTACAAGAAACGTTTCTGGTTCGGTATGTGGATGTACCTACTAGAGAAGGTGCAAAACGTGACCTACTCTTGGGAAATAATGCAGGGCAGGTGACTGAGGTGTCAGTGGGGGAGCACTTTGGAGCCAGCGACCATAATTTTATTAGTTTTAAAATAGTGATGGAAAAGGATAGACCAGATCTAAAAGTTGAAGTTCTAAATTAGAGACAGGCCAATTTTGAAGATATTAGGCAAGAAATTTCAAAAGCTGATTGGGGCAGATGTTAGCAGGTAAAGGGATGGCTGGAAAATGGGAAGCCTTCAGAAATGGGATAACGAGAGTCCAGAGAAAGTATATTCCTGTTAGGGACAGGTGAGGTGCCGGAAGATGGAGGTTGGCTAATGTGGTGCCACTCTTTAAGAAAGGTGATAAGGACAAGCCAGGGTACTATAGATAGTGAGCTTGACGTCGGTGGTGGGCAAGTTGTTGGAGGGAATCCTGAGGGACACAATGTACGTGTATTTGGAAAGGCAAGGACTGATTAGGGATAGTCAACATGGCTTTGTGTGTGGAAAATCATGTCTCACAAACTTGATTGAGTTTTTTGAAGAAGTAACAAAGAGGAATGATGAGGGCAGAGCGGTGGACGTGATGTATATGGACTTTTGTAAAGCATTTGACAAGGTTCTCCATGGGAGACTGATTAGCAAAGTTAGATCTCATGGAATACAGGGAGAACTAGCCATTTGGATACAGAACTGGCTCAAAGGTAGAAGACAGAGGGTGATGGTGGAGAGTTGTTTTTCAGACTGGAGGCCTGTGACAGTGGAGTGCCACAAGGATCGGTGCGGGGTCCACTACTTTTCGTCATTTGTATAAAGGATTTGGATGTCCGTGCAAGAGGTCTAGTTAGTAAGTTTGCAGATGACACCAAAATTGGAGGTGTAGTGGACAGTGAAGAGGGTTACCTCAGATTACAATAGGGTCTTGATCAGATGGGCCAATGGGCTGAGAAGTGGCAGATAGAGTTTAATTTAAATAAATGTGAGATGCTGCATTTTGGGAAAGCAAATCTCAGCAGAACTTATATACTTAACAGTAAGGGCCTAGGGAGTGTTGCTGAATAAAGAGACCTCAGAGTGCAGGTTCCTGGCTTCTTGAAAGTGAAGTTGCAGGTAGATAGGGTGGTGAAGAAAGCATTTGGTATGATTTCCTTTATTGGTCAGAGTATTGAGTACAGGAGTTGGGTGGTCATGTTGCAGCTGCACAGGACATTGGTTAGGCCACTGTTGGAATATTGTGTGCAATTCTGGTCTCTTTCCTATTGGAAGGATGTTGTGAAACTTGAAACAGTTCAGAAAAAATTTACAAGGATGATACAAGGTTTGAGCTATAGGGAGAGGCTGAACAGGCTGGAGCTGTTTTCCCTGGGGCATCGGAGGCTGAGAGGTGATTTTATAGAGGTTTATAAAATCATGAGGGGCATGGATAGCATAAATAGACAAAGTCTTTTCCCTGGTGCTTAAAAGGGAGTCATAACTAGAGGGCATAGGTTTAGGGTGAGAGGGGAAAGATATTAAAGAGACCTAAGGGGCAATGCAGAGGGTGGTATGTGTATGGAATGAGCTGCCAGAGGAAGTGGTGGAGGCTGGTACAGTTGCAACATTTAAAAGGCATCTGGTATATGAATAGGAAGGGCTTGGAGGGATGTGGGCCGGGTGCTGTCAGATGGGACTAGATTGGGTTGGGATAGTTGGTCAGCATGGACGAGTTGGACTGAAGGATCTGTTTCTGTGCTGTGCATCTCTATGACTCTATGACTCTCTCCTGTGGACAGTTGCTGAATAGACCTTTTAAGCCTCATTGTGATATAAATGTGTGCCCTACCTCATCTGTGCAGATCCTTGGGCAGAATTTTCTCGAGTTACTTCCTGCAGGAATGGCTTTATTGAGTCATGGCACTAGCAGGTACCATGAACAATCAGGGAAGCTGGCGGTTGGGACCATCCTTTGGATTTGTAAATAAAGGCTCCATTTAAAGGAACTCTGACAGGTATCTGAATAACTGCAGGAATTCTTGCTGAGATGAACTAGCAAATGTCCAGGCAAAATAAGACCCTCCTTCCTCCGCCATCTCTTACTATTCCAAGTTCTTGATCTTGACCCTGAACTTTGCCAGCCTCACAAATCAGACTTGGCTGAAATGATTGTGGGCTTTAAGCAGCAGCAGTGTGGTCACCAGTATTTGACTCAGTGCCCATTAAGAATCAATGACCTCATTATGTCAAGCAAGGTGAATGGTCTCCCCATCTGTCTTGCTTGTTCCTTTCTCTCCAGCATCCTTCTTAAATCTAATCACGGAATTCAATGCTCACACCCAACTGCAATCTATTGCTCCTTTGCACCCATTCCTCATAGTTCTCCTTCTCAATGTTTCCTATCTATTCTCCATGCTCATTCCACCTCTCTTGCGCACAACTCTCTGCCTTTCACACTGAAAGTGAAGATAGCCAACAACTTCAGGGAGAAGCAGATAAACAGAGTTAGAGCTGCAGCCACTGACTCATTAGATGATAAGAAATAGGAACAGGTGTAGGCCATTCAGCCCCTCGTGCCTGCTCCGCCGTTCAATAGGATCATTTACCACACCCACTTCACTGCCAACATCACCCTTGAATCCCCTACTAATCAAAGTCTATCTATCTCAGTCTTAAATATACATAAGGACTCTGTCCTCACAGCTCTCTGTGGCAATGAGTTCCAAACACTCACAACCC
Source organism: Chiloscyllium plagiosum (assembly GCF_037043375.1). NCBI lineage: Eukaryota > Metazoa > Chordata > Chondrichthyes > Orectolobiformes > Hemiscylliidae > Chiloscyllium > Chiloscyllium plagiosum. The sequence goes on along the minus strand of NW_028270162.1, from coordinate 31,871,215 downwards.
CCTGAGAGAATAAATTCCTCTTCATCTCAGTCTTAAATTGAGACTCCTTTAATCTGAGATGATGCCCTCTGTGCTAGACTCTCCCATGAAGGGAAACATTCTTTCAGCTTTTGCCTTGTCAAACCCCGTAAGAATCCTATATTTTTCGAAGAGGTCACGTCCCATTCTTCTAAACTCCAGTGAGTAGAGTTCCAACTTGTTTAGTCTTTGCTCATAATAAAATCCCTCCATATCAGGGCTCATCCTAGTAAACCTTCTCTGAACTGCCTCCAAATAAATTATATCTTTCTCTAAATAAGGAGATCAAACTGCTCACAGTACTCCAGACGTACAGTTGCAGTAAGACTTCCCAATTCCTGTACTTCAATCCCTTAAACAAGGGTCAACATTCCATTAGCTTTCCTGACTACTTGGTGCACTGTGCTAGCTTTCTGTGTTTCATGTACAAGTATCCCATGTCCCTTTGTGTTACAGCTTTGTGCAGTTTTTCTCTATTTAAATAATCTTCCGTTTCTTTGTTCTCCCTTCCAAATGAACAGCTTCACATTTTCCTACTTAATACACCAATTTGCCAACTTTTTGTCTATTTACTTAACCTATCAATAGCTTTGTAAATTGTTGGTACCCCTTTCACAACCTGCTTTTTCACCGACTTTTGTGTTGTCTGCAAGCTTGGCTACAGAACATTCACTTCCTTCCTCCAAGTCATTAATGTATTGTAAACAGTTGTGGTCCCAACAGTGATCCTGGTGAAAACCCATCGGTCACAGATCACCAACTTTTATCCCCACTCGCTGTTTCCTACCAATAGGCCAAGTCCCTGTTCTTGCCAGTATACTACCTCAAACACTGTGGGTTCTTATTTTATGATTTAACATTTTGAGAGGTACCTTGTCGAATACCTTCTGGAAGTCCGAATACAACACATCTGCTGGCTCCCCTCAACCCACTCTGGTAGAGATTTCTTTGAAAACCTCTAACAAATTAGTTAGACACAATTTCCCTTTCATAAATCCATGCTAACTCTGCTTGATTAAATAACATTTTTTCAAATGTGCTGTTATTGCATCCTCAATAATTGATTCCAATACTAATCCAACAATAGATGTTAGGCTAATTGGCCTAGAGTTACCCACTTTTTGCCTCCCTCTCTCTTGAATAGGGGGCGTCACATTAGCAGTTTTCCAATCCTTTGATACTTTTCCAAATTAAATGATTTTTGGAAAATTACAATCAAGGTTTCATATACTTAAAATGCTTACCTTGATGTGAAGCAATACCCTTAAAATGATGTCTTTCATCAAGGGATATCAAAACGTCATCTAGAGAAACAAGATTCTGCAGAATGTCTATTGTAAAACCCCGGTAATATGGAAAAAGAGCCAATGGATTTCCAAGGAGAATAAAGTTCTTCAGGTTTGGCAGGGAAGAGAGAGAAGCTACAATATCCCGCAGATTGACAAAGTCATTGAAACTCAAGTCAAGGGATATTAAATTAGGCCTATTTTACAAAAAGATGAAGAAAGTATTAGTACTGAAAAATGCTGAAAGCATCCAGATCCTCTTAACAAATGTTAAAATATATAAAATATCGAGGAACACACTGAAATAACTCAACAGAGGCTGGTATCCCAAGACCAAGCCACCCTTTATTTCCATGTGAAGAGTTCTTGAGTCTAATCCAGCTCCCTCAGAGCCAGCTCTTAGAGTGAACAGAACCTCAGATACTCCTGTTCTTATCTGTCAGCCAAGACTCCCTGATTGGACCAGATTAACAGTCCCAATCAGGGAACTCATATTAGATTAGATTCCCTACAGCGTGGAAACAGGCCCTTCGGCCCAACCAGTCTGCTGACCCTCTGAAGTGTAACCCGCCCAGACCCATTTCCTTCTGACTAATGCACCTAACACCATGGGCAATTTAGCATGGCCAATTCACCTGACCTGCATATCTTTGGACTGTGGGAGGAAACCGGAGCACTCGGAGGAAACCCACGCAGACACAGGGAGAACGTGCAAACTCCACACAGTCGCCTGAGGCTGGAATTGAACCTGGGACCCAGGTGCTGTGAGGCAGCAGTGCTAACCACTGTGCCACTGTGCCGCCCCTTCTATGAGGTCCCCCTGGCTGACCTCATTACAATTACCACACACATTAAATAATCCGACACAAATCTTACAGACGAAATCTGAAACTTTTTTACTGAGTTTGCATTTATTTTCTGTGGTTGGATTCAGACAGATCATTCTGGCCCCTTTTCCCACACTGCTCTCATGTTCTGGTGCTTCCTCTTCTTTCCCAAATGCTGTAGTTGCACTGCCCTCCCACTAGTATTCTCCCTCGCAGGCCAGCTCTACAACCACTCACTGTGCTTAACTGGAAAGTGAAATTGGAGGTGGCCTGGTAACTGGATGGCTCCTGCAAGAATGTCCTGGAGGGAGCCCTGCTAATACAAGGGGGCCACAAATGGTCCTGACCCGTGAAAATGCCAAGAAGATTTTTCACCCATGTCAACAATTTGCAGAGTCTCAGACCATTAAGTGCTTCACTCCAGCTGCCCACAAAGATCTGTTGTATATGGCCCCTGATCTCTCCACACAGCTCTTCAGAAGGCCATTGAATGGATGGCAACCCAATATAAGCTGTTCCTGTCATATGTAAAGAGTAGTACATTCCATCTCCTTATATTACAAATCAAGCAGAACTAGACTTAGTATATTTACCAGAACATGCTTGAGAGATATCTGCTGTCAGAGGGCAGTGAAAGCTTGTTGTATGACAGCCCAAGGTATTGCAACATTGGTGGTGGACTGGAGCTCAGTTGTTGCAAAGAGGAAATCTCATTGGAGCAGAGCTCAAGAATCTTAAACAGGGCAAAAGAACAAAGACTGTATTCCAAACGTGGCACTCGCTGATGTTAAACTTCATTTTCCACAAATAGAGCAAAATAATTGTTCATAAAGCTATTGCTCACAAAAAGTAAAAACAGCACTCATACAAAATTAGTATTATAAGAGAGAATGTGTGAATGTTCCACTCTTCAGTTTTACCTCTAGCTTTCTCGGAAGATTTGCTGAGTTTAACGAGGTGATTTTATTGACACTTAATATAAGTTCTTCCAGATTCTGAAATTTCAACATTTGCTTGTCAACCTCACAGATCTACAGAAGAAAAATAAAAGCATGATGTACAATTGTTTATTCATTGTAATTAGTGTTGAATTGGGGAGGCTGCGTTACTCTTGCTAATTATTTGCATACTTATATTTAGAAGTCTGACAACTTTGCGGCCGCAACCAAGCTTGCTATTAGCTGCTCAAATAAAAGCAAATTACAGTAGAACCTCAATTATCCAAAAGAGATGGACGGGGAGCATTTTGCCCGAATAATTGATCATTTGGTTAATCGATTTGATTGTAAACAAGCAGTAATTTATGAGCGCTGGTTTTTGAACATTTCATGGTTATCTGGCAATGCACTCCATTATGCTGTTTAACCGATAACTGAACGCTGAGTTGCCTAAAGCTAATGCCATTTTTACAGGACCTTGAGATCTCGTTCAGATAATGTGAAATTCAGATAATTGATGTTCAGATAATTGAGGCTGTACTGTACTTTGGATGCTGGAGATCTGAAATAAAAACAGAAAGTGCAGGAAAGATTCAGCAGATCTGCCGGAATCGGTGCAGTTTCTCTGGAGCTGTGATGACAATGAAAGATTAGTTCATTCCATTTTGAGCTATTTATTAAAGTAAAATAAGCAGATATTCCCAGTGCCCACATAAACAGAACAAAATAACTTGCTCACCTGCTTATTAACAAGTCTTAAGGATTGTAAATAGGAACAAAGGAAGCGCTCATTAATGAGAGATGGTGAAGTGATTGCCAGTTCCTTTAGATGTTGGGTCTCTGGGGTCACATTTTCTGTTTTCCACGGTGATTGCTCACACGTCAGGTACTCTTTCAAGGCCTCAGGCTCTTCCTCATTTACATCTTTGCCCTTTGTCTTTTCCTTCTCTCCATGACCCTTCAGTAATTTGAAACTTTTATCCTTCTTTGTTGAATGCCTTGAACTGTTCTACAAATGAAATCCAGTAAAGATTTGTAACATGGTATTCCTTATGTTGATCTTGATATTGTTACAGTAAATGTTTAGGATGTTACATATATGTAAGAGCTTGGAGCTGACTTTGTACATGCATTAAAAATTTGATGAATTTTTTAGAGAATTAATAAATAAATATAATCTTGGCCAGCAGTATGATTACAAGCTCTTGAAACATTCCCTTCTCTGCTAAACACGGATCTTCTAACATAGATTTGGTACTGAATCTTCCTGTGGACTGGGCAAGATCTGACCTGCACACTTTCACAACTCAAACTGCACACTCAACCCACTTGTGACTTCACATGCCATTTTTGCCTTTTCACACCAGGGTTGTCAGTGGGTCACAGTGGAGTGTGTAAGGAGGTCGGGTTCAGAGGCAAGCTGGTTAGAAAGCCAACCTCTGCCCTTCCACCAGTGTTTAAAGGCCACCTAAACCTCATCCCTCAATTACCTTGCCCATTCACAACTCCCTTCCGTTCAAATTGTCCTCCATACATTCTCTATGCCTCCTTGGATTCCCTATGCTATTTCTATGCCTCCATCATAAAACTCTGTCATGCTGCCTCTATGGTGCTCATGTATCCTCCATGTCCTCTCAGGTTACCTATGACACTTCTATTCCCTCAGATATCTTCAATACTAACTCATACAGTATGAAGATATACAGTCTTCAGAATCATTGCACTAACAGTAGAAAATGCTTTGCATTCCCTGAGAAAGAAAATGAACCTCTTATTATCTAACAAAAATCTGTGTATCATTGAAAGTAAGGTCTAAGAAAGTAAGCCATAGGAGAAACATTTATATTTCATCTAATTCTGAAAGCTTTTTGTATTAACAGGTCATAAACCACCTATAAGACACTATACCAGTTCTTCTAACTTTTTGAAATTGTCACTCACACTCAGATATGTGATGCAGCTGCTCACTAAACAAGGTTAGGTTGTCTTTGGGTTTTATTTTAGTTCAGAAGGTCATAAAAATAGGTTTCGGAAAGTCTGACTTGGATGGGTTTCAGGACCAATTTCTTTACAGCTAACAGATACTGCCTCAGACAGAAGGCTTTCAAGTTTACAAACCTTATATAATGAAAGGGGAGTGCCCAGTTCTCCTAGCTCACTTCTCTCTGGTTTGTTTTTTTTTGTAGCAGTTGTGTGAAAAACTGCTGGAATTCATAAGCAAACTCAGGCAGGTCCTCTCTTTAGGTCTTCAATCCTGTAAGAACTTGTGTTTGATTTTACCTTTTGTGCCAAAGGATGTTTTGGGGATTGTTACAAGTATTTTGGAACAGCATCATTAAGTGGGATGGTCTGTTAGGTTTCCAGATAGGAGAAGTTATTTGGTATTCTGTTTTCTGTTCCTTGTGTTTCATTCAGTAATCTTGTCAATAAATTCTGTTGTGTTTAACACTAAGTGGTTTGACCAGCTGATTCTCTTTTGGAATACCCACTTTACACTTGCTAAAAACAACGAGCAAAGCTAGGATCTGGGCTACCTTCTTGAAAGGTTTTGAGGGGTCTGGCCTGGTCCATAACAGATGAATGAAACGCCTGCTGCGTTGAGATCTTTGAAGCACTGTGCAGCACTAATGCTGACCACTTATGTCTCAGTAATAAGACTGCTCGCTGCAGAGGAAAGAATTAATGCCTGATTCAATTTCAAAACAGAATATCTGTCAATCGATGACAAAGTTAGCTAGATTTTTCAAATGTCAAAGCTGAGCTTATTTTCTTATCAGTTAGAGCCATTTACATCACAGTTGAAAAGATGACAGCACTGGCTGCTTTGGTATTTTGATAATACTTTCATTGGGAAAGCATTGTAGTGCATGTGAAAACATACAGTAGGCTGGTCAAAGTAAGAGCCAAATTAATTTTAATGGGCAAATCCTTATGATGAGTCACTGTATTAAAAGTATATCTAGGTTGCAATACATGGGGAAGGTAGTGGTATTATCACTGGCTTTGTTATCCAAACATCCAGACTATGATCTGTGGTTCAAATCTAGCCAACAGCAGGTGATGGAATCTGAACTCACTACAAATCTGGAATTGAAAGTGATTCCATCTGGTTTACAAATGTCTTTTAGGGAAGGAAAGCTACTTGTCTTACCTGAGCTAGCTTACACGTGACACCAGATAACAGCAATGGGATTTAGGTGCAAATGCAAAAAAAAGTTTCAAAAAGTAAATTGAACCATGCAGATGTCTTGGCATTGATTAAGGCACTGAGAACGAGAATGACAAACCTCAGGCCTCTGGATCCTGCAATGTCCTCCTTACAAACATATGGGGCTAGTACCAAAATTGTTTCACAGACTAGTCAATCAATAGCCTGACATAAACATACGCATGGAATCATATCTTACAGACAATGTCCTAGACACCACCATCACCAGCTCTGGATATGCCCTGTCCCACCAACCTGACGGACCCACAGAGATGGTGACAGTGATATACAGTCAGGAGGAAATTGTTAACTTGGAAATATATCACTGTCCTTTCATGTCACTGGGTCAAAATCCTGGAATTCCCTCTAATAACATTGTGGATTAACCTACACTAAATGGATTTCAGCGGTTCAGGAAGACATTCACCACCACCTTCACAAGGGCAAGTAGGGACGAGCAATAAATGCTGGTCCAACCATCTATGCCCAAAAGTCCCTTAATGATTTTTATAAAATCGGCGTAATAATATTGGCATTTGAAGATATGAAAATATTATTATACTTATTTTCAGAATGTCCCAGATTCTAGACTAGACTTCTGTTTCCTTCATGAATTCTCAAACCTAATGTGCTTTGAATGGGCTTCCAAAATCCCTGCACCATCGATGTAAACGGTTTTCATTCCCCATATACATTGGGACTCAACATCATGAGGGTAAGTGTACTTTTTACACACTAGGGACTCCCAAACGTGAAAAAGGACAGAGCGACATGGCACAGGGTCATGAATGCAGAGGTGGATTAGATTTCGTCAAAACAAACTTAAGTGCTGGCCATCTGTGCACTTCAGCCTGCCTCTGGAGGTTCCATCTCCACACCTCTGCATTTCACACTTTGATCTTTTGTTATCTTACACCTGGCATTGTTGCAGTTTAAAAATACACACGTTTTATTTTCTGTGATTAGGATAAAACTAAAGCACCTACACAATGAAATTGTGCCGAGAATAATCTAATTGTACTTGAACAATTTTTCAGCTTAGTTTTAAAATATTTTGATTAGAATAGATTGGTTATTCCTTACCCAACTCCCAGTACCACAGGGAAAGTCATTCAAACACAGTGACTGAATCTGTTGCTGGAAAGCTTTGAAAGCTGTAACAGTGTTCATTTCTAAACCTTCAAGAAGGTGATTTCCTGGGTGTTAATGTCATACAATGACCATTTGATCTCAAGTGTAGAGCTCCAGATATGGTAGATATATCTACAGCCTGTGGATATACACAGTTCAGCAAGAATAAATCTGTAATTAAAAGAATTGCTTTTCCAAATATGCCCGTGTGCCATATTGTTTGTGAATGAGGTTTAGTAACAAATCATTCACTCAGCTTGATATTGCAGTTGCTAAGGGGTACACTCTCAGTTGCCAAGCAACAACAATAGCTGCAGTTTTAAGAAAGAAGAGTATCATTGTCATTTTAAGAGACAATGGTTCTTTCCCATGTCCTAGACTGCAATGACATCTTTGATGGTCTGTGTATGTATGTGAATAGCTTTGATTCAATAACTTCAATAAAACAAAATAAACTTCTGTTTATAATACCAAGGATAGATTGTTCATGAAAAATCTATATTTAATTGTTGAAATGATTTGGATTATTATAATAATATTATAATAATTATTATAATAATAGGCCAGGGCATTTCTATTTCATTAACATTGCTTTATATTCATTCAGTTCACAAAAGAATCTAGAAATGTTAATTCAACTCAAACCCTTTCAGTTACTATTGAGGGGCAACTAATCAGCAATGAAATAAACTAGTGCCAGCAAAAAGTAAACATTTTACATATTTTTTTAAACATTAGAATTATTGAATAGCATTCAAAATAAGTTCCAACACCATTCCTACTGTAGTGGAACCATTGAGGTTTACATAGTATAAAGGTGGCCATTCAACCCATCTTCTGAATGCCAATTCTTTACTCAAGCAAGTAAGGTAAATCTGACTCCTTCTCAGCTTTTATCCAATTTTCCCTTGCAATTTTCTACCAGCTTTTCTCCTCATATTGACAACTTGTCATCCCTCATAACTAATTCTCAAGGTAGAGGGAATAGTTCTTTTTTCATTCACCACATCAAGTTCTTCACAATTTTAAGTATGTTTGTTAAATTGTTTCTGAACCTTCAATGCTGCAGTGGAGATTGTTCCAGTGCCTCAAATTCCTTCTCATTCCTCAAGTTTCTCACCCATAGTGTAATCTTGACGAATCTGGTCCATTCATTTCCTATGGCTTTAATGTCATTTTATGAGTCACCTAAAACTGGACACAGTACTAGACGGAGAGAAAGTGAAGACTGCAGATGCTGGAGATCAGAGTTGAGAATGTGGCGCTGGAAAAGTACAGCAGGTCAAGCAGCATCTGAGGAGCAGGAGAATCGATGTTTCAGGCATAAGCCCTTCATCAGGAATGAGGTGTTCCTGACGAAAGGTTTATGCCTGAAACGTTGACTCTCCTCCTCAGGTGCTGCCTGACCTACTGTGCTTTTCCAGCGCCACACTCTCGACATAGTTCTAAACGGGGCCTAACCAAGGCCGTATGTAAATTCAGCAAAGGTTTCATTCTTGCACTTAGAATTCAAAGCCCTTGTGTCCTGTTTTATGACTTTATTTGCCTACATACATTTTTAGTCAATTTGAACTCTTGCATCTTTCTTTTCTTTCAATGCTCCAACATTGAGTGTATGTACCCACTGCTTTTCTTCTCTCCCAAGGTTAATAATTTCACATTTATCCATTTGAAATTGTATTGGCTATCAATTAGTTTATTCTGTTAATCTTTATATAAACCTTAAGTTATCTTGAGCTTTTTTTTATGAAACCTTAAGTTATCTCGAGAATGTGGCTTAAAAGAAGTTCTGGGATTTACAAATTAATGAATCGAAACCTGCAAACTATTCTAAAAGTTGAAAGACTTAACAGCAAACTAGGTTTGTTCAATATATCATTTCAGTTGCATGACAGTGTAACCTTTTGCTATAAATTCTGTGTTTTATGGTCCTGCTCCACAGCTACCTGATGAAGGAGCAGCACACCAAAAGCTAGTGCTTCCAAACAAATCTGTTGGACTATAACCTGGTGTTGTTTGATTTTTAACTTTGTCCACTCCAGTCCAACACCGGCTCCTCCACATCATATCACCAGGAAGATAGTCCTCCATATTATTTGCCAAACCCCCTTCTTCTGTGTGATTGGCAAAGTTTGAGATTGTGTTCTTTGTAACCACGGCCAAGTCTTCTATCTATTTACTGATGACATGTATCGTCACAGTGCAGACACATGGACTGTGCCGCGTTCAATTGTTTCACCAGTTAGATTAAAACCTATTTAACTCTCTGAACAGTCTATACACATATGGAAGACCTGAACCTTATTCAGACTGAGCTGATTAGTGTCAAGTAACTACCGCACACAGAGGTGTCAGGCAATGACCATCCTCAGCACTTTATTGTGTCTAAATACCTCCCTTGACATTCAACAGCATTGCCATCAGTGAATTTCCCAGCATCAACATCCTGGTCAGAAAAGTCACTGGACCAGTCAAATCAGACAGGTCAAAGCCTACAAAGTGTATGGCAAGTAACTCACTTCCTAATACTTTTCCAGCACTTAAAAAGTACAAGTCAGGGCTACGATGGATTACTCTCCATTTGACTAAGTGGATGTAATGTCAACACCACTCAAAAAGGTCAACACCATCCAGGACATGCAATTCATTTGAATAACACCATATCAATCACCTTCATCATTCATTCTCTATACCACTGACACACAGTGGCAGCAGTGTATACCAACTACAAGGTGTAGTGCTGTAACTCACTAAAAGTTTCTCATTAGTACCTTCAAAACCCACACATTCTACTACCTAGAAGAACTAGCATAACCACCTGTGAGTTTCTGTCCATTTCACACCACTTCCTGATTTGGAACTATATCAATATTTGTCCTCTGGCCTCAGGTCAAAATTCTTAAACTCTCCACCTTCATCAAATCGACAGAAACAGTTTAATGAGCTGACCAGCAATTAATCCAGAGCAGATAACATGAACAAATTTTAAATAACGTTTTCCCTGGCAACCTCAAAATTGCTGTTGCAGTCCCCATTCCTAAATAAAAGTGTACAGGTTTTGAATAATATCAATTAACACAAATATTTTGATAATCACAGGGTCACATCTTATCTGAAGCTTTAACACCCCTGAAAACCCAGGTATTAAAATGAACACAAATAGCTAGGGAGGCAGAGTTAAAATCATGACTATGCAACAATTGGAAAATGTGAAGACTATTTATTACCAAACAGGATAGTGTTTGGATGTAGGTTTGCTTCCTGGGCTGGAAGGCTTGTTTTCAGATGTTTCATCACCATACTAGGTAACATCTTCAGTGGGCCTCCGGATGAAGCACTGGTGGTGTAGTCCACTTTCTATTTACATGTTTGGGTTTCCTTGCGTTGGTGATGTTGTTTCCTCTGGTGATGTCAGTTCCTATGGTGGTGTAATTTCCTGTTCTTTTTTTGGGGAGTGGTAAATGGGATCCAAGTCAATGTGTTTGTTGATAAGCTTCCGCTTGGAATGTCATGCTTCTAGAAATTCTCGTGCATGTCTCTGTTTGGCTTGTCTGAGGATAGATGTGTTGACCGAGTTGAAATGGTGTCCTTCCTCATCCATATGTAAGAATACTAGTGACAGTGGGTCATGTCTTTTTGTGGCTAGTTTTCCACCTATTTGTCCAATATAATGTTTGTTACAGTTCTTGCAAGGTATTTCATAAAAATTAGTTTTGTTTGTTGTCTGTATAGGGTCTTTCAAGTTCATTAGCTGCTGTTCTAGTGTGTTGGTGGGTTTGTGGACTACCATGATGTCAAGGGTCTGCATAGTCTGGCTGTCATTTCCAACATGTCTTTAATGTAGGGGAGAGTGGCGAGGGTTTCTGGGTGTGTTCTGTTTGCTAGTTTGGGTTTGTTGCTGAGAAATCGGCAGACTGTTTTCATTGGGTACCCATTCTTTTTGAATACACTGTATTGGTGATTTTTCCTCTGCCCTGTGTAGTTCCTCTGTGCTGCAGTGTGTGGTGGCTCATTGAAATAATGTTCTGATGCAGCTTTGTTTGTGGGTGTTGGGATAATTGCTTCTGCAGTTCAGTATTTGGTCCGTATGTGTTGTTTTCCTGTAGACGCTGGCTTGAAGTTCCACATTGGCTGTTTGCTCTACTGCAACACCTTAGAATGGCAGTTTGTTGTTGATTTCCTCCTCTTTAGTGAATTTTATGACAGTAAGAGTATTATTGATGGTCTTGAAGGTTTCCTCTAATTTGTTTCATTTAGTGATGACAAAGGTGTCATCCACATAGTGGACCCAAAGTTTGGGTTGGATGGTTGGCAGAGCTATTTGTTCGAGTCTTTGCATTACTGCCTCTGCTAAGAACCCTGATATTGGAGCTCCCATGAGTGTTCTATTGGTTTGTCTGTAGGTTTTGTTGTTGAAGGTGAAATGGGTGGTAAGGCATAGGTCCACTACCTTGAAAATATTGTCCTTGTTGATCAGGTTGGTGGTGTTTGGTGTATGTGTCATTGGTTCTTCTAATAGTGCAGTCAGTGTTTCCTTGGCCAGGTTGATGTTGATGGATGTGAACAGAGCTGTTACATCAAAGGAGACCATTATTTCATCCTCTTCTATCTTAGTGTCATTGATGGGTCTTCAGGAATTTTTGGGTAGAGTGGATGGAGTGGTGTGAGTCTTCTCCTAAGTTTTTTAGTCTTTGGTGTAGCCCTTGGCCAATCTGTAAGTTGGTGTTCCAGGTAGCAAGACTATGGGTCTGAGGGGGGCTCCTGGTTTGTGAATTTTGGGTAATTCATAGAAATGTGGTGTGTTGGATCTGTCTGGTTTCATTTTTTGGAAGTCGGTCTTATTTATTTCTCAAGATTTATGAAGAACTTTGAGTTGGGCTGTGTTTCGGTTCTCTAGTTGTGCGGTTGAGTCTATCACCACTTGTTGGTAAGTGTTGGTATCTGCAAGTAATGTGTTCACTTTCTCAATATAGTCTTTTGATTTAAAATGACTGTCAAGCGTCCTTTGTCTGCAGGTAGGATAACAATGTTTTTATCTTTTTTTAGTCTTTCTAGTGCTTTCCTTTCTTGTGTATTGAGTGTGTTTCCTTCTTTTTCCTGCCTAATGTTGGTATGACTGTGTGTCTGATGGTTTGCTGGGTTTCTTCTGTGAGTTGGTTGTCTTTCAGTGTTGTTTCTAATGCTGCTAAGAAATCTTTCTTGTCCGCATCCTGCAAGTTGTAATTTAAGCCTCTTAACAAGGCAGCTTTTTCAATGTCTGTTAAGGGTTGGTCAAATAAGTTTTTCATCCACACTTCTGTGTTGTCAGTGTTGTTATTTTGTCTAGTTTGTCTAGTTTTTTTCTGCAGGTCCAGTTTTTTTCATTTTCTGTGTTTGTCGCTGTCTAATATCTACGGCTTGTTGTACTGTGTCTGTCCTTTCATGGTCTGTTGCATTAGTGAGTAAAGATTTTTGGTGCAAAATTTCCTGGTTGTATTTACGGAGTGTGTTGTGGGCATCATTACTAATTTCTCTAAGCATTCTGCGGCCGTTTTGCTCTGCTATTCTTTTAGCTAGTGGGGTGTTAAGGGGAGGTTTGTATTTAAGACATTTAGGTAGAACATATTTCCTCAGGCATTTGTGCAGGAAGTCCAGCTGCTCACGGGTGGTGCTCTGCCGGATGGCATTGGTTTCCCATTTTTGGGCCAGTTTTAGTGCATTTTAGGTATTGGCAATTTTTGAGAAGATTTGTAGGTCAGGTTGAGGTTCTGGATGTAGGTTTGCTCACTGAGCTGGAAGGCTCATTTTCAATCATTTTGTCACCATACTAAGTAACATCTTTAGTGAGCCTCCGGATGAAGCACTGGTGGTGTAGCCCACTTTCTATTTATGTGTTTGAGTTTGCTTGGGTTGGTGATGTCATTTCCTCTGGTGGTGTCAATTCCTGTTCTTTTTTTTGGGAGTGGTAAATGGGATCCAAGTCAATGTGTTTGTTGATAGACATCCGGTGGGAATGCTTTGCTTCTAGGAATTCTCCTGCGTGTGTCTGTTTGGCTTGTCCGAGGTTGGGTATGTTGTCCCAGTCAAAGTGGTGTCTTTCCTCATCTTATGTAAAGGTACTAATGAGAGTGGGTCATGTCTTATCGTGGCTATGTCTTGTTGTCTGCCTAGGGTCTTTAGAGTCTTTAAAGACCCTAAATAGACAACAAGCAAAATTAATGTCATTTGCAAAATACCTTGCAAGAACTGTAACAAACACTACATTGGACAAACAGGCAAAAAACCAGCTACCAGGATACATGAACATCAACTAGCCACAAAACAACATGACCCACTCTCACTAGTATCCTTACATACGGATGAGGAAGGACAACACATTAATCCTCAGACAAGCCAAACAGAGACACGCAGGACAATTCCTAGAAGCATAGCATTCCAACCAGAACTTTATCAACAAACAAATTAACTTGGATCCCATTTACCAGCCCCTGAGAAAAATAACAGGAAATGACACCACCAGAGGAAATGACATCACCAACCCAAGGAAACCCAAACACATACATAGAAAGTGGGCTACACCACCAGTGCTTCATCTGGAGGCTTACTGAAGATGTTACCTAGTATGATGACGATACATCTGAAAACAAGCCTTCCAGTTCAGTGAGCAAACCTACATCCAGAACCTCAACCTGAGCTACAAATCTTCTCAAGACTCACTAGGACAGTGTGTGACTGTCAATCAAACAGCCATTTTTCCATTTCCAATACATTTTCATTAATAAATATAATGTTTCAAAGAAAATGACAAATCAAATATTTAAATGCGCCTATCGTTGCTCATTTTAATGTACTGGAGATTATTCTCCTGTCTGGGAGGATTTTCAATAAATAACTCTCGAGACTAGTGCCAGTGTGGACTGGGTTGAAAGGAATGTTATTCTGGATCAGTGGTGCTGGAAGAGCACAGCAATTCAGGCAGCATCCGAGGACAGGCAAAATCGACGTTTCGGGCAAAAGCCTTTCATCAGGAATAAAGGCAGAGAGCCTGAAGCGTGCAGAGATAAGCTAGAGGAGGGTGGGGGTGGGAGAGAGTGGCATAGAGTACAATAGGTCAGTGTGGAAGGAGATGAAGGTGATAGGTCAGGGAGGAGAGGGTGGAGTGGATAGGTGGAAAAGGAGCTGGGCAGGTCGGACAAGTCCGGACAGGTCAGGGGATCGAGTTGCTGGAGGTTAGAAGCTAGGATGAGGTGGGGGAAGGGGAAATGAGGAAACTGTTGAAATCCACATTGATGCCCTGGGGTTGAAGTGTTCCGAGGCGGAAGATGAGGCGTTCTTCCTCCAAGCGTCTGGTGGTGAGGGAGCGGCGGTGGAGGAGGCCCAGCACCTCCATATCCTCGGCAGAGTGGGAGGGGGAGTTGAAATGTTGAGCCACTGGGCGATTTGGTTGATTGGTGCGGGTGTCTCGGAGATGTTCCCTAAAGCGCTCTTCTAGGAGGCGCCCAGTCTCCCCAATGTAGAGGAGACCGCATCGGGAGCAACGGATACAATAGATGATATTAGTGGATGTGCAGGTAAAATTTTGATGGATGTGGAAAGCTCCTTTGGGGCCTTGAATAGAGGTGAGGGAGGAGGTATGGGCGCAGGTTTTACAGTTCCTGCGGTGGCAGGGGAAAGTGCCAGGATGGGAGGGTGGGTCGTAGGGGGGTGTGGACCTGACCAGATAGTCACGGAGGGAACGGTCTTTGCGGAAGGCGGAAAGGGGTGGGGAGGGAAATATATCCCTGGTGGTGGGGTCTGTTTGGAGGTGGCGGAAATGTTGGCGGATGATTTGGTTTATGCGAAGGTTGGTAGGGTGGAAGGTGAGCACCAGGGGTGTTCTGTCCTTGTTGCGGTTGGAGGGGTTGGGTCTGAGGGCGGAGGTGCGGGATGTGGATGAGATGCGTTGGAGGGCATCTTTAACCACGTGGGAAGGGAAATTGCGGTCTCTAAAGAAGGAGGCCATCTGGTGTGTTCTATGGTGGAACCGCTCCTCCTGGGAGCAGATACGGCGGAGGCGGAGGAATTGGGAATACGGGATGGCATTTTTGCAAGAGGTAGGGTGGGAAGAGGTGTAATCCAGGTAGCTGTGGGAGTCGGTGGGTTTGTAGAAGATGTCAGTGTCAAGTCGGTCGTCACTGATGGAGATGGAGAGGTCCAGGAAGGGGAGGGAGGTGTCAGAGATGGTCCAGGTAAATTTAAGGTCAGGGTGGAATGTGTTGGTGAAGTTGATGAATTGCTCAACCTCCTCGCGGGAGCACGAGGTGGCGCCAATGCAGTCATCAATGTAGCGGAGGAAGAGGTGGGGAGTGGTGCCGGTGTAATTAGGGAAGGATATGGAGGTGCTGGGCCTCCTCCACCGCCGCTCCCTCACCACCAGACGCCTGGAGGAAGAACGCCTCATCTTCCGCCTCGGAACACTTCAACCCCAGGGCATCAATGTGGATTTCAACAGTTTCCTCATTTCCCCTTCCCCCACCTCATCCTAGCTTCTAACCTCCAGCAACTCGATCCCCTGACCTGTCCGGACTTGTCCGACCTGCCCAGCTCCTTTTCCACCTATCCACTCCACCCTCTCCTCCCTGACCTATCACCTTCATCTCCTTCCCCACTGACCTATTGTACTCTATGCCACTCTCTCCCCACCCCCACCCTCCTCTAGCTTATCTCTCCACGCTTCAGGCTCTCTGCCTTTATTCCTGATGAAAGGCTTTTGCCCAAAACGTCGATTTTGTCTGTCCTCGGATGCTGCCTGAATTGCTGTGCTCTTCCAGCACCACTGATCCAGAATCTGGTTTCCAGCATCTGCAGTCATTGTTTTTACCTCGTTGAAAGGAATGTTATTCTGAACTTTTTTATTTCTTTATTTTCTAATTTGTCCCTGTGATCTGTAATGCCAGACTTCTTATTTCTTTATTTTTCAAAATTCTTTTCCTAAGAATTTGTACTTAAGAATCTGTACCTATGTACCTCTATACCTGAGATAACACCATAAGTGGTGACTTGCAAACTTTTCACTGCACTCTTTTGAGTATATGTAACAATAAAGCTAATTCTAATTCTAATTCAAAAATCTATAAAATAGATTTATATATAATATAAATATCGTACACTGTAAATTGCCCAGTTTATTGGATGATAAAATGAAGAAAAAAGCATTCAGACAATGCAGTGCACTGTAATCTTGTCTATGTCAAGATGCATTCACACCTATTACTCACCTGTAATGTAATATTTCAAGTTGAACAGCAGAGGGAGAAGTGTACTTCAGATCATAAAGTATTGTATGCAAACTGGAGATAGTACCAAGAATTTGGGGGGAAAAAATTGAAAACAATTATAGAAAGAGCATGAATAAATGTTCCCAAAGCAAAATCACACAAATATCAATGAGGGAAATGACCAATCAAATTTGGTGGTGTTGATGTTTTGGCTAGGAGACCAGTAGTACTCCTCTGACCTTTGTACAGTAGTGTTATGAGAGCTTTTGCATCCATCAAGGAAGGTAGAGGGAGGCTTGGATTAGCATCTCACTGGAAACAGGAAACCTCTGAAAATGTCAGGTGAGCAAAGTCCTGGTGGATAGGATAAGCCCAGCTACAGTACAACCAAGAAAATTTTCCTTCACATTAAACATATAAAAGTTGGCCAATGCCATTGTCATGGTGAAATGTATCCTGGTTCTTGTCATGCTAATATTCTGCCATCAGCTTCCCAATTAGTTTTTTGTCCACACTTTAAGGTTTCCCCCTAACTATATAGAATCACAGAGTCATACAACATGGAAACAGACCCGTTGGTCCAACTTGTCCATGCCAACCAGATATCCTAAACTGAACTAGTCCCATTTGCTTGCATTTGGCCCATATCCCTGTAAACCCCTCCTAATCATGTATCTGTCCATATGTCTTTAAATGTTTTAATTGTACACGTCACCACCATCTCCTCTGGAAGCTCGTTCCATACACACACCATACCATCTCCATGAAAAAGTTGTCCTTAGGGCTCCTTGTAAATTTTTCCTCTCCTACCTTAAACCTAGACCCTATAGTTTTGGACTCCCCTACCCTTGGTAAAAGACCTTATTTATGCCTCTCATGATTTTATCAACCTCTAGTTGATAATGCTCCAGGGAAAAAAAGTCTCAGCCTGTCCAACCTCTTCCTATATCTCAAACCTTCCAGTTTTGGTAACATCCTTGTTTACCTTGGTTTTGGCAAACAGTCTCCAATGTGGTATCTTGTGATTCACATTGAGTCATAACAAACCAGAAACCTAAAACACAAGGAAATTTCTGTGGAGACTGTTTGAATCTTCCTGTGGAGATCTGAAATAAAAACAGAAACTTCTAGAGAAATACAGCAGGTCTGGCAGCTTTTTATGCAAACAGATAAACAGAAACAGAGTTTTGGATCCAATGTGACTCATTTTGAAACTGGGTTTCTCCAGCATTTTCTATTTTTAAATCAGAAACCTGTCATGTTTAATATCACAGGAGAGTCCAAGCTATGATTTTTTAAAATTATTAATGCTAGTGAGATATTCAGTTTAAATTGATCGTTACAGATGATATTTCTCAGTGTTAGAAATGAATCGATATTCACTTACAACAGGCTAACATCTAAAGATGTTTTCAGGTGTCTCAGATGCCTGATTTCAATTGTAGAAACATATCACTCTGAAGGGTTTGATTTTGGAATATTGGTTCAAATATGTTCAGATTATAAAAATAGCCTGCGATGCTCAGTTGGACCAAGACGTTGTTTCAGATCCGATTTACTAAAACAGAGATCATTGCCAAACTAGCGAAGAGGAAGTCGGGTATTAACAGGTCTTTCAGCTGTGGGATTTTCTGATTTTTGATTAAAGAAAATGAAAGTTGCCATAGTCCCAAAGACGGCTCCCTTATTTGAGAGAACTGGTGATAAGTTTAACCTGAGGGTCACTACAATTCAGGTGAGATTGAGAAGATAGGGCCTTCCTGGTGACCTCAGTCAGTATGGGAATCTGCATTGTAAATGAGCTGTCCAGCCAACTGTGCAAACTGACCCCCATTGTTGGCTGACAATTTAACGCCAGTAGAGAAATGTATCTTTCAGCTTTTGGAGAGCTCAGTCGTTCTTCAGGTTCTGTCAGTGAACATTGTGAGGTGACTTAAACCTCATATTCTTGAGTTTTTAATGAGTAATTTCCAGGTTCAGAGTTTTCAAAAGAGTTAGTGAGTATAGGTCATTTATTGTTGAACAATCAGGACTTAATAGCTTTATGTTGTAAGGTAGTGAACCTGGTTGAGCTAACTGTTTTAATGTGCTTCATGTTTACCTTTAAATACGATTAATTGATTGAACTATAAGTCAGCCTGTCTTATTGAGTGATTATTCCTTCTGTTGAAGACAAGGAAGATTCACCGGATTTAATGTTAGTGGGTGAAACCTAAATTTGCTTGGCAGTATGCCAGACGATGTGAGAGAAGCCATATCATCTATAATCAACAAGTTACAGTTATAATGTTCAAAACCTTTCCATCATCTACAAAGCACAAGTTAGGAGTGTGAACACTCTGCATTTGTCTGGAGTGCAGCTCCAACAACACTCAAAGTGCTTGACACCATTAAGGACAAAGCAATAAAGGTGAATGGTACCCCATCTAAAACCTTCAACATTCCTTCAAGCCACCTCAGATGCACAGTGGTAGCAGTTTATACCATCTACAAGATGTACTGCAACAACTTAGTGAGGTTGCTTTCCAAACTCACACCTTTTATTATCGTCTCAAAGAATAGTGGCAGCAAATGCAATGGAACACCACCAGCTGAAGCCCCTCACCCTCCTGACTTGGAGGATTATCACCATTCCTTCACTGTCTTTGGGGTGAAGTTCCTGAAACTCCCTCCCTAACAGCATTGTGGGTGGCTCTACACACCAAGTGCTTCTAGAAGGTACTCACCACTACCTTCTCGAGGGCAATTAGCGATGGACAATAAATGCTGGCATAGTGAGCAACGTCCATATCTTATGAATACATTTTTAAAAATTAATCCTCATCTATACAAGACATTGCTGAGACCACACCTGGAGTATTGAGCACAGTTTTGATCTCCTTATTTGAACACAGAGGTAGTGGCATTGGAGGCAGTTCAGAGGAGGTTCGATAGATTGATCCCAGAGCTGAGGGGTTTGTTGTATGCAGAGAGATTGAATAGTTTAGGCTTGTACTCTCTGGCATTTAGAAGAATGAGGGGAGATCAAATTGAGGTATTCAAGATGATAAAATAAACATGGAGTGGATGCTTCCTCTTGTGGGACATTCTAGGTCATAGTCTCAGGGTAAGGGGGAGCAAATTTAAAACAGAGTTAAGGAGAAACTACTTCTCCCAAAGGGTTGTGAATCTGTGGAATTCACTACGTCAAAGTGCTGTAGATGCTGGGACAGTGAGTAAATATAAGGAGGAGTTAGACAGATTTGAAGGGTTATGGGAAGAAGGCAGGAAAATGGGGGTGAGGAGCATATCAGCCATGATCAAATGGCGGAGCAGACCTGACGGGCTGAATGGCCTAATTCTTCTCTGATATCTTATGAACTTATGAGCTATTTATTTTGCAAGCTGATGGTTTCAAATAATCCGACTAGTTTATTAAATATAAATTGGGAATCAATACTTGACACTGGAGGAATGTCCAGCTTAGAATATTCATGGATGAAATTCGAGTTGCTCATCTAGTGAGTCACATTTATACACATGCACATCTGAGCAAGCATGAACTATTGTATAAATTGTTTCTGCCCGAAATAAACAGAGCACTTAAGATTCTGTAAGTGGCAACTTTTCAATTAATGTTAATGCAAGCACTCAATTGTGACTAGATAGGTGATTTCCTATTTTAAACATGGACGTGACCGTTTCTTTCAGTAGCAGATAAATGACACAAATGAATAAAGTATTTTCTCACAAGTCATATTTGTACAACCTGATAATTCTCCATATTAATGTTACAAATTGTTCCATATTACAATTGGAAAATTTCTTATACATTGATCAGACAAACAAGAATGTGACAAAAATAATCTTTGGTTTATTCGTTAAAATTTTTTTTAGCAAATTACAACATGCAAGAAAATTTGTTAAGAATTTTAAATTTTAGACCAATTTTTCAAATACCTAACTGGTATTCTTACTGGGAATTAATTTCCAAGTTCTAAAATTGTTTAACTGGAATAGGCTGTACATTCTTACCCAACTTCCAATACCACAAGGAAAACCTTTCAGAGACAAAGCCTTCATCTCTTGCTGGAAAGCTTTGAAAGCAGTAACCACGTCCATTTCATATGTTTTCAGAAGTCTAACAACATGAGCAGTTCAATTCTCCAAATGCTGATACCACAAAGTGTCCATTTGACCTAGATTAAATGGTTTTAAGTACCATGGATACGTCTAGGTATGTAGGGAAGGCGATAGCCTGAACATTTCTTGACAATGGAAAGATTATCCCTCAGCAAGATTTAGTACCTCCAATGTACAGGAAGCCACAGAATTTACAAATGTTGCTTAGTGACAGTCAATTTGCTGTAGTTTGACACCATAGTTGCTGGAAAGTATTCCCAGTTGCTGAGCAACAGCACTTCTAAAAGTGAAGGGTACGGATGTAATTTAAAGGGATATTGCTGCTTTCCTGATGATTTCTAAGATTACTATTATATACATTTATTGTAGCATTTTTCCTCAGATGCAAACAAGGATAATCATTCATGAGTGCACCTTATGGATCCTCTTGGATCTGGTTTTCCAGCATTGGTTGTTCATTCTGTTACATCACTAGGATTGTAATACCATGAATGGCCCCTCCCTCCTCACCACAACTGTTCTAATTCTTCACCCTCATCCTGCCTCTCAGAAATAGCATCAGGGTTTTTAAAGTGACACCAGATCAGATGGGGGTTTTACATGTGAAAGATTTATCTGATTAGGTATGAATGCCTGACGTAGGCCATTGAACATACATGACCATAATTTATGAAGAGTTTTCTGTGTCTATTGTAAATAACACAGTTAATACTTAGCATGACTATATATGATTATGATTATGCACAATTATGTGATTTTCATTGTGATTATGTGTCTATTCAATGGAACACAACAGAGCTTTCCTGAATACTTCTATTTCCAACCTACCATCTCCTCTTTGTTGTTCTTTAAATTCATTCTGATGAAAAGTGATTTTGGATTATGCAGTTCAATGCACCCTTATTGCAGAACATGGCTTTTCAAAGTCACAATGGCTCCATCCCATCCTGACAAACTGTCTCACCAAAACCAGCAGCCTCATTCTGCCCCTTAAGTAGGTCATACCTCTGGCTTACGAGTCATTATTCTTCTGCTACCACCAGAAGTGAAATCTGACTCATGAACAAAAGTGACTTTTTTCTTTTCCCGCCTTGACTGATAAGTTCCATTTCTGATTTATTGAAAAAATTGAGTTCATTTTTAAGATGTGGGCAGCACTGCCAAAACCATATTTGTCTCTCGTTTATTCAGTTGTAGGTGTTGGGTTACCTACTTAGTGACTATATTTGTGTAAGTCCACTTCAGATTTTAATATGATTCAACCCTACCTGTATAATATGGGGCCTTAATCTCATGAGGCCAAGTTAGTTAAGAGTACCCTGGAGATAATGGTGAACTACTTGAACTTTTAGGGAAATCAATCAAGCTATTTATTTCTTGTGCCAATCACAATGAATCAAACTTATTGAATTCAATTTTACAATTTGCCAAGTTGATATTTGGTCTTCAGGCGCACTTACTTTAATCCTCCTTACACTTATCACGTCTGATAAAATGACCTTAACACAATTTGGATCAGTGGTGCTGGAAGAGCACAGCAATTCAGGCAGCATCCGAGGACAGGCAAAATCGACGTTTCGGGCAAAAGCCCTTCATCAGGAATAAAGGCAGAGAGCCTGAAGCGTGGAGAGATAAGCTAGAGGAGGATGGGGGTGGGGAGAGAGTAGCATAGAGTACAATAGGTCAGTGGGGAAGGAGATGAAGGTGATAGGTCAGGGAGGAGAGGGTGCCTTTATTCCTGATGAAGGGCTTTTGCCCGAAATGTCGATTTTGCCTGTCCTCGGATGCTGCCTGAATTGCTGTGCTCTTCCAGCACCACTGATCCAGAATCTGGTTTCCAGCATCTGCAGTCATTGTTTTTACCTCTTAACACAATTTGGCCCATTGTGCCTCTACCACTCTATTAGATTGTGCCAGTCTCCTGCCTTGTCCCCATTTTCCTGCACACCATTATTGTCCAAATCACTGTCCAACACCAACTTGAATGCCTGAATTGAACCTGTCTCCATCACATTTCCAGGCAGTTCATTCTATACCTTTTCTGCTTGCTGTGTGAAAAAGAGTTTTCTCACATCACCCTTACTTCATTTGCATGTCACTTTTAATTCATGATCTCTCATTCTTGTTTGATTTACAAGTGGAATCAGTGGCAGATTCTTCAAGTGGAATCAGATTCAATCTCTGTCCAGCCTTCTCATGATTTTGAAAACCTCAACTAAAGCTCCTCTCAGCTTTCTTGTCTCCAAGGAGAACAGTCCCAACTTCTTCAATCTTCTTCCCCAGAACTATATAGGGAATCATTTGTGTGTTCTCTCCAATGCATTCACATCTAACCTACAATGTGACAACTACAACTGTGCATAATACTTCAGGTGAGGTCTAACCAGTGCTCTGTACAAGTTCAACATTACCTACCAATGCCCCTATTAATAAAGCTGAGAATGTCATCCATTTTATTTACTGCTCTCTCCACCTGTCCTGCACATATACATCCAGGTCCCTCTCCTTCTGCACTCCCTTTAGAATTGTGCCTCCTATTTTATCTTTTCTTTTGGTGTTTTTCTGACCAAAATGTATCACCTCATACTTCTCTGCATTGAACCTCATCTGCTGCATATCCACCCACTTCACCAATTTGTCTTTTTGAAGTTCCAAACTATCTTCCTCACAGTTTACAATTGGTCCAATTGTTGCAAGCTTGAAATTGTCCCCGACACACCGAGATCCAGAGCAGTAATATATATCAGGGAAGGCTAGGGACCCCAGTATTGACCCCTTGGGGAACTCCACGACAAATGTTACACCAACCAAATAAATATCCATTGACTATTACGGTCTGTTTTCTAACACTCAGTCAATTTGGTGTACACATTGTCACTGATCCTCTTACACCATCACCAAGTCTACTGTGAGTCATTGTGAGTCACAAGACCTCCTGGAAATCCATGCATACCATGTGAAAAGTGTTACCCTCATCAACATTTTCCATTACCTCTTCAAAAAACTCCAGCAAGCTAGATAGATATAATTTCCCCTTTAGAAATCGATGCTGACTTTTCCTAATAAACTCACCGTTTTCCATATGACTATTGATTCAATCCCAACGATTGGTTGCCAAAGGTTTCCCCACTACCTAAATTAAACTAACTGTTCTATAATTGCTGAGATTATCCTGACAATCTTTTTTGAACAAGGCCGTAATGTTGACAGTTCTCCAGTCTTCTGGTATCTCCCTGCAGTCTAGGGAAGACTGAAATATAATGGCTCATGCCTCCGCAATTTCTACCCTCACTTCCTTCAAAATCTTTAGATACATCTGTAAGTAATCTAATCTAATCTAATCTAATCTCATCTGGTACCAGTGTTTTGCTAACTTTAAGTGCCAACAATCTATCCAAAACTTCTTCCTAATTAGTTTTGATATCTTTGAGTGACAGATTCTTTCTGTGTCAATGTGGCCTGAGCAGCATTCTCCTGTTTTGTAAAGACAGATGGAAAGTACCATTTTACACCTCATCCATGACCCTGCCTTCATCTGTAAATCCCTGTTTTGGTCTCTTTCTTTAAGTATTCTCTTACCTTTTATACGCCTTATAGAAGACTTTGGTATTCCCCTTCAGGTTAACCGTTTTCTCATAGTTCTTCTTTGCTTTCCTTGTTTGGTGTTTTTTTTAACTGGGACACCACACCTTTAGGATTGACCTTGGAGGGAATGCACCTAGGTTGATAAAAATGATACCTGGATTTCAGGGGTCAAGTTATGAGGAGAGATCGTACAAAGTAGGTATGTTTTCTCTTGACTTTAGAAGGTTAAGGTGTGATATGACCAAAGTTTTCAAGATATTAATAGGAAAAAATAAGGTAGATAAAGATAATTTATCTCTACTGGTTGGACAGTCTAAAACTAGGGCCAGACCATTCAAAAGAGATGATAAGGGGCACTTCTCTACACAAAGGGTGGTAGATGCTTCACAAATGGCAATGGATGCTGGATCAGTTGTCAAGTTTAAATCTGAGATAGATAAAGTTTTGTCAAGCAAAGGTATTAAGGAATATGGGCCAAAGGCAGGTATACAGAATTCAGTACAGATTAACCATGATCTCATTGAATGACAGAACAGGCTTGAGGGGCTGAATGGCCTACTCTGTTCCTGTGTTCCTAAACTTACAGCATTCCTGTTGATTTCAATGGTATTTTCTGCGATAAGCAAGATTCCGCAGCACAGACATCACGTCATGGTGGCTGAGGTTGAAATGTGTTTGGCCGAGATGGTGCCGACAATGAAGGAGTTAAAATTAACAATATCCATAGAGAGGCTGAAGCTGCTTTGAGATCTTTGGAGGCTCAAGCATCAATGGAGGAGATTAGACATTAGACCAAACTGAGATAGAGGCTCCCCACACGCATTCCCTCGATACTACAAGGAAGGAAGTAGTAACGCTGTTTAGATAGTCTATGGTGAGCGAGCAGATGATGCCCATGTGGGAAAGTATGACAGGAGAGGAGGAGGCACAGATGTTCAAAGAAGTCCACAATGGCACAAACAAAGGCTTTAGGGTACAGCAGTAACCTGACACAATTGGAGGAGAATTTGTATGTGTACAAGTAAGCTGAAAGTGAGGACTTGGTCTTCATATCCCTTGATCTGGTGAAACTGTTTGACGACTTTGTTCTCCCTTCTCCAAATCAGCAGGAGCAGGCAGCTGAAGGACTGTGGTACAAGAGAACCTTGAGGAAGCTTCATAGTGACAAAGGAGAAAATGAAGACTGCAGATGCTGGAGATCAGAGTCAAGAGTGTGGTGCTGGAAAAGCACAGATGGTCAGGCAGCATCCGAGGAGCAGGAGAATTGATGTTTCAGGCAGAAGCCCTTCACCAGAAAGGGCTGACAAAGGGTTTATGCCTAAAACATCGACACTCCTGCTCCTCGGACACTGCCTGGCCATCTGTGCTTTTCCAGCACCACACTCTTAACTCATCGTGACAAAGTTCAGTTGTCTTTCTTTGACATATAGGATCATATCATCTGGATTTGAGAATTGAATTCATTCTTAACACGAGGACTGTGGGCTGTACAGCCTGGGCTGAAGAGGCAGTGAAACAGATTGATGCATGGCAATCTCAGATCTGTTCCTTGCTGTCCTAACTCCTTGGTAATCCTCACAGCCAATCCCGTTTGAGGGATGCTCCCTTTCGAGTGATATTGGAATCTTGCCAGGGCTGGGCCCTTTAAATGAGACTGCCCTGTACCAGCCCGACTCCCATTGCTGTCAGGCACAGGGGTCCTGTCCAGTGTGATGGCCCTTCCTTCTCACCAGGTGTTATACTAGCTGTACCACATAGAGGAGCAAGGTTCATTCAGGAAGGAACTCAGTCTTATGTAGAGTGATAGGGACATGCCCTACAGTGGGACTGAAATTTGGCAAGGTAGAAATATTGTGCCTAATTAATGTTAGTTTTAACATGAACACCTTGCTGAAGAGTGGGAGCTGATCAATATTGCTTCCAAATCCTGGTCTCTGCATTGTAAGGTCAGAGATCCCTTCCCATGGTTACATCAAGCTCTGCCTTAAATTCTTCAATCACACTTTCCTAGGTTTTTTGAAGATCATGACTTGATTGAAACTCCAAGGGTTTATAGTGTGAGGTGTCGAATGTATTGAGAGATATCCTGATACCCTTGGAAAGTCTGCATGGTATCCAGACTAAGCAGCAAATACAAGGTTGGCAGACGGAACTCTGAAGTCTTTGACCTTTCTCCACACACACAAGGAATATCAGGACCCTGGAACTGATCGAGTAGCCGGGTAGCAGGCTGTTCCTTTACCCAGCCACAATGTCACTGAACTTGAAGGCCCATGCCAGTTGTCTCCTTCAGGTCAACTTCAGGCCTTGCTACAGCATCATGTGTCACAGGTAATGGTGCTCCCACTCAGTGTATGGAGAGAGCTGCCTCATCATTGCAGATAAGCAATTTCAGTGGCAAAAAGGGTTGCCTCTAACTAATAACAGCAATAGATTTCCTTCAATCTGTCACTGTCATGGAGCAACTGGAGGAAATGTCTCTAACCTCATTTCAAAGATGGACATTGGCGATTGGAAATGACCCAGAGGAGTCAGCTAGTTTCTGGACCCCACCACCAGATATA
The DNA here is from genome assembly GCF_037043375.1 of Chiloscyllium plagiosum. Lineage (NCBI taxonomy): Eukaryota > Metazoa > Chordata > Chondrichthyes > Orectolobiformes > Hemiscylliidae > Chiloscyllium > Chiloscyllium plagiosum. The sequence goes on along the minus strand of NW_028270162.1, from coordinate 31,844,300 downwards.
TTTTTCCCTCCCCACCCCTATCAGTGTTCCGGAGAGACCGTTCCCTCTGCAACTCACTCATTAGATCCACCACCACCATCACCCCCAGCACCCCCCCACCCCACCAGCCCACACCCCACTTCCTGCCACTGCAAGAAGTGAAAAACTTGCGCCCACACCACTCCACTCACCTCTGTCCAAGGTCCCAAAGGATCCTTCCATATCTGACAGAAATTTATCTGTACCTTCACCAATGTCATCTACTGTATCTGTTGCACCCGATGTGGTCTCCTCTACATTGGGGATACAGGACACCTACTTGTGGATCAGTTCAGGGAACATCTCTGGAACACCTGCACCAACCAACCCCATCACCCTGTGGGTGAACACTTCAATTCCCCCTCCCATGCCCTGGGCCTCCTCAATTGCCAAATCCTTACCCCCTGATGCTTGGAGGAAGAAAGCCACATTTTCCGCCTTGGGACCCTGCAACCACACAGGATTATTGTGGATTTCACTAGTTTCCTCATTTCCCCTCCCCCACACATTATCCCAGTCTCAAGCTTCCAACTGGGTACCACTCTCCTGACCTGTCCATCACCTAATCCCTCCATCCGCTCCACCCTCCTCTCTGACCTATCACCTTCTCCCTCACCTTCATCTACCTATTGCATTCTCAGCTACCTTTCCCCCCAACCCCATCCTCCTCCCGTTTATCTCTTAGCCCCCGGCCAACAAACCTCATTTGGATGCTGCCTGACCTGCTGTGCTTTTCCAGTACCACACTCTCGACTCAGTTTTTACTCGCACCAAGAAGACAATGATGTTGAGAGTTGTGACCTGATAAGCCACAGGATTGTGACTAAAAGTGACTTTCTGGTAAAGATTCCTCACTATTGGATCCCAGTCCATCACTGGAAGGATCTGGGATGACCTGATTAGTCTTTGGAGGGAGGTGTCATCCAAGAGGAGTGGAGAGTGTGATGCTGGAAAAGCACAGCTGGTCAGGCAGTATCTGAGGAGCAGGAGAATCGATGTTTCAAGCATAAGCTCAGGAATGAGTCTCATTCCTGATGAAGAGCTTATGCTCGAAACGTCGATTCTCCAGCTCCTCAGATGCTGCCTGACCAGCTGTGCTTTTCCAGCACCACACTCCTGACTCTGATCTCCAGCATCTGCAGTTGTCACTTTCTCCCAGTCATCCAAGAGGAGTCAAGACAATGTTCCTCTCCCATTATCCTCATGAGAAAGATGGAAAATTGAGGATCCAATTATTGGGCACTCAGTGTAAAACCAGCAAGGATGCTTACCTTCTGCCTAGGATTGAGGAGATATTATTAGTTCACAAAGGTGCAAAATATTTCAGCTTTGATAAACGGTCAGTTAGACGCAAAACGTCAGCTCTTTTCTCTCCTTACAGATGCTGCCAGACCTGCTGAGATTTTCCAGCATTTTCTTTCTTGGTTGCGAAATATTTCTGTAGTCTTGACTTGGCCCAAGGTTATAACCAGCTACCCACTACTGAACAAGACAGCATTCCAAAGGACAGCAGATTTCTTTTCTTAAACAGCATTAGAGAACCCAATGGATTTTTGCAACAATCAATGGTAGTTTTCTGGTAACCATTATTCTGACTAGCTTTCAAATCCAGATTTTATTAATATTAATTCATTTAATTTAAAGTCCACCAATCATTGCATTAGGACTTAAACCTGTATATCCAGAGTATTAATCAGATTTTTAGGAATACTCATCCAATGATATTGCCACTACACCAATCAATGTTTGGGGAACAAAAATCTGAAAGAACTGCGGATGCTGTAAATCAGAAACAAAAACAGAAACTGCTGGATACACTCAGCAGATCTGGCAGCAAGTGTGGAGCTGTGTTTCAGGTCCAGTGACTCTGCTTCAGAACAGATTGTAGTTAGGGAAAGGCTGGTATTTGTGCAGCCGATAGGGTTGGGGAAGGGAGAAGGAGGAAACGATAGGTGGAGATACAGCCCAAGACAGAAAAGCATTTGAATAGACAAAGGAGTGGATAAAGGTCAGCCGAGGGGAATGGGGGCTATCAGCAGCAGACAATGTGGTAGTAACTCGTAATGACAAGACCCAGTGTGTGGAGATAGGAGAAAGACATGGGGAAATGTGCTCAAGCCCTAAAACTATTGAATTTGATATTGATTCCAGAAGGCTGCAGAGGTCCCAAGCGGAAAATAAAGTGCTGTTCTTCCAGCTTGCACTGATCCTCACAGGAGAACTGCAGCAAACTCAAATCAGAGCTGGTAGCCAGGGAACAAAATGGTGGGTGGAAGTAACAGGCAACTGGAAGCTCAGGGTCATTTTTGCGGAAAGAATGGAGGCGTTTTGCAAAGTAGTCATCCAGTCTATGCTTCGTTTCCCCAATGTAGAGGAGACCACATCATGAGCAGCCATGCTTGGTGAATGTTTCTGGAAGTGAATGAATGACTTCCAGATGTGTAATGCCTTATACTGTCTCACAATATCCCAAGGCACTTTACCACCAATAAACTATTTTTGAAATATAATCGCTATTGTAATGTAGGAATATTGGTGCATACAGCCAGCTTCTACAAATAGCAATTAAATAAATATTTTGGTGTTGAATAAGCAATAAATGGAGGCCTCAACTGAAGACATAAATAATGACCATCTGAATTAAAGTTTGTGTGTGACCCAGGGAGTCATGTCACACCCACTGTCAATATCTTCATGGTCAGGAGGGAGCAAATCTGATGAAACAACCACTGACAGATCCCACCAACAACTAAACTGACGCAAAAACACAAATGTTATAAAAGTTGAACTCCACAGGTGGTTCAGGCATTTGAGGCAGCGAATAGGAAAGCCACATGTATCAGCAATATTTCAGGCTTGATCCAAGACTATTTCAGTTGGAGGTAGTGGGTGCTGTATTTTTTCAGTTGAAATCATCTCCTGGTTACTATGGTGGCTTGATGGTTAGCACTTCTACCTCACAGCGTCAGGGACCCAGGCTCAATTTCATCCTCAGGTGACTGCGTGGAGTTTGCACATTCTCCCCATGTCTGCATGGGTTTCCTCCCACAGTCCAAAGGTGTGGAGGTGAGATGGAATGACCATGTTAAATTGCCCATAGTGTCCAGGGATGTGTAAACTAGGTGGATTAGCCATGGGAGATGCAGGGTTACAGGAATAGGGTAGACGGGTGGGCCTTTGTGGGATAGTCTTCTGAGAATCAGTGTGAACTTGATGGGCTGAATAGCTTGCTTCCACACTATAGGGATCCTATGGTCATAGGTTCTTGTCTGAAGTACTTTTGTGACAGATTGCAACTAGTGATGCCCTTCAGAAATGTGGGGGAATCTCAGCTTTTTATTCTATTTATAAATGACTTGGGCTGAAGGACTAAGTTTACTCAGGCTTTGTAAATCATATGGAGACAAACAACAAATTCCTAAAGAACTCTAATAGACTAAACTTCATTTGCAAACCTATCAAATGACAAAGTGCCATTTGTATTTTCCAAACGGCAAGAAGCTTGGAGATATGGATGAGCGGTGAGATTTGTGCTGAAATCAGGAAAAGCTTAAAATACATGTTAATGAAATTTTACCTTTATCTCAAGCACGGTGGCTCAGTGGTTAGCACTGCTGCCTCACAGCACCAAGGACCTGGGTTCAATTCCAGCCTCAGGTGACTGTCTGTGTGGAGTTTGCACATTCTGCCCACGTCTGCGTGGGTTTCCTCCGGGTGCTTCAGTTTCCTCCCACAATCCAAAGATGTGCTTGTCTGGTGAATTGACCATACTAAATTGCCCATAGTGATAGGTGCATTAGTCAGAGGGAAATGGATCTGGGTGGGTTACTCTTCAGAGGGTCGGGGTGGACTGGTTGGGCTGAAGGGTCTGTTTCCACACTGTAGGGAATCAAATCTAAAAAAAAGCAGACTGGAATGTTAACGATTGATCGTTGTGTTATAGCTATAATCATTTCTGGTGAGATTTTATTTAATATATTGGATTTAGTTTTGGCCACTGTATGTATCAGGAAGGATTTATTGGACTCAGGAGTTCAGCATAGAGTCCCTACAGTGTGGAAATAGGTCATTTTGGCCCAATAAGTCCTCACTGACCCTCTGAAGAGAAACTCACCCAGACCCATTCCCTACCCTATTTCTCTACATTTACTCCTGACTAATGGACCTAATCCACACATCCCTGAATATTATGGGCAATTTAGCAAAGCCAATTCACCTGACCTGCCCATCCTTGGATTGTAAGAGGGAATTGGAGCACCCGGAGGAAACCCACACAGACATGGGGAGAATGTGCAAACTCCACACAGACGGTTACCCGAGACTGGAATCAAACCCAGATCCCTGGCGCTGTGAGGTAGCAATGCTAACCACTGAGCCACCATGCCATTCACTAATCAATTCAGTTGAATGAAAATGGATTAAATTATGTGGATAGGTTGACATATTTGATATCAGGTCGCTTAAATGTACAATGTGATTTTTGAGAAGATGTTTAGCTCAGGTTGAGGTTCAGGTTGTAAGTTTGCTCACTGAGCTGGTAGGTTTGTTCTTAGATGTTTTGTCACCATGCTCGGTTGATTATCAGTGAGCCTCTGGTGAAGCGCTGATGTTCTGTCCCGCTTGCTATTTATGTGTCTTGGTTTGTTATGGAGGGTGATATCATTTCCGTTTTTTTCTCAGAGGTTGGTAAAAGGGGTCCAAATTGATGTGTTTGTGGATGGAGTTCCGGTTTGAATGCAAGGCCTCGAGGAATTCCTGTGTGTGTCTCTGTTTAGCCTGTCCTAGGACGGATGTGTTGACCCAGTCAAAGTGGTCTCCTTCTTTGTCTTTGTGTAAGGATACTATTTATAGCTGGTCATGTCTTTGGTGGCTAGTTGATGCTCATGTATCCTGGTGGCTATTAGTCTGCCTGTCTGACCGATGTAGTGTTTGTTGCAATCTTTGCAGGGTATTTTGTATATGATGTTATTTAAATGGGACACAACACACGACCCAGGAACTACGAGCAGCAGAAGAAAAATACCTGCACAGTTTATTCATGAACAATGGGTACCCGATAAACACAGTCCGCCAATTCTTAAACAATAAACCCAAACAAGAAGACACAACATGCCCAGAGACTCTAGCCACATTCATACATTAAAGACATCTCAGAGATGACTACCAAACTACTCCGACCCTGGCATTGTGGTAGCCCACAAACCAACCAGCACATTAAAACAGCTACTGATGAACCTAAAGGACCCTGTACTAACGAACAGCAAATTGAATGTCAAATACAAGATACCCTGAAAGAATTGTAACAAACATTACATCGGTCAGACAGGCAGACTAATAGCCACCAGGATACCTGAGCACCAACTACCCACCAAAAGTGGCTAAATATACAATGTTAAGGGTGATCCAGTTGAGATGTTGAAGATGATTAAAGGATTTTAATAGGGAGAGTCCAGATCAAGGGAACATAACATTAAAATTAGAGCTAGGCTATCTGGGCTGTTATTAGGAAGCTCTTTCTTCACAGAAAAAGAAATGGTAATCTGGAATTCATCTCCCCACCCACCATCCCAGCTCCTCATATGTATTGAAGCTGGGTCAATGGAAAATTTTAAAGCTGATCGATTTTTGCGAGACAAGAGAATTAAAGGGCAATAAAGTTTATGAATCCAAGTCAGGTATCCAACACTAAGATAAACATCAGCTGCGGTACAATTGAATGGCAGAACTGACTAATGGACTGAAGGGCCTACTACTGTTCCAATGTTCCTTTCCCATGTAAATGTCAAAGAGAACAGAATGGAGCAGGACCATGATCAGCCACATGAGAGGAGGGTCACATGAAAAGCATGCTCACCCTCATTCTCAGAGCTTGAACTTGAATACCTGTCTCTACAGTGAGGTACTGCTGAGCCCCAGCATCTGTTGGACGAGAGCCATTAGGCTGAAATTCTTCCAGGGTGATAGCACATCAGCATCCTGCTTTATTTCTGAAAAGTGTTGAGACATCACTACCGTTTTATGTCACTGCCTAAATTGAATTCCCTTTCCTCTTTCTCAAGAAAAGGAGAAAGTCAGTGAAAATTAGAAAGCAGGTGCATTGCTGAATCAAAGTTTCACATGAAGTGTAGACACTTTATCATCACATGAAGGTGGAGTTTGAGTGAGTGACATCATTATCAGATTAAGATCAATGTCTGGTAATTGATTCCACTTTCAATCATCAAAAATTCCAACAAATGGTTCAAAGATATAAATATGGATGTTGTGCTGCTGTCACTAGACATTTGAAAGATTTACTGACAGGAGGATTCAAGTTTTAATTACTGATTCACAATGAAACTCACAGCAGGTAAACTTCAAAATTTATTTAATATTATTTCAGCTATATGTAATCTTTAACATTGGTTGTAACATTTCATTTGTTTAACACATATTCAATGTGTCATTCCAGAGATATGGCAACTTAGCTTTATTTTATTGCTCAGTGCAATTCATTGTGCTCCATTGCCCTTGAATAAAATCATGTGCAGAACGGCTGAAATCCTTGAACCTCAGAAACTCTTAGATGACCTTGTGAGTATATTTTAAGGTGCTTTGCAACTTTTTCTCATAATTTCTTATGAGACTTATAGTCAATGATGAGGACACCAAATTATCGTGCGTGGTTACTTTACACCAAGTGTAGAGAAAATGCATACAGGATGTTCTTCTAAACTTATTATAGTACTTACTTATTTATTATTAAAGTATATTGTTCTTTAGTTCTGTACTATTTTCCAGTAGAATTATGTCTCCTCATTAAAATTAATTAAATAGAATCAGCATTCTTTGGTATTGTACATGTATTCATAAGTCACACCAAGACATATAATCTATTAGCATAAATTTACTTTCAACACAAACTTTATTGATTGACACTGTCTTGTTTGGAGTCAATACTTATATTTAGAACACTGTATGGAATTTCTGGACTAACTTCCTTTATTTAGTCTGCCACGTATGTGTTAAGTTCTGCCAAGGTATTTTAATAGTGACATGTTATTTTCTTTGTTCACTCTATTTTAAATAGACTAGGCATCTTGGACTAAGTTCCAAACATTTGAATGAAAATAATCAAAGAAATCCCTTGACCATTCCAGAATTAGATGATGTGGATTCAATGGATAAAACTAGACGTCTACAAGAGTTCTACAAAGCCTTCCAACGTTTAAAATTGCACTTTTCTATGTTGTCTGGAGACAATGCAACATTGAGAGATGAATTGAGGTTTCATGAACGTCAAATTTGGACAATTGTGGACATGTTCAATAAGTCATTACATACAACTCCTCCCCCTGTGTCCATCACAAAGACACAAATAGAATCTGAGTATGAAAAGAAGCTATTCACCTATAAAGTAGTCGATCAGTATGTGCGTCTGTTGAATAAACTGAAAAAACATTTCTGTTTTAAGAAGTCACACTGATAATTTTTATTTGAAGATCAAGTTCTTAAGCCCTTTTATATTTACTGCTAAAGTCTTATAGCAATTGAGTTGAAAAAGTTGCTGTTTAGTGATCAGCTGTACTGTGTATTGTACAATGTATCATAATATTGCGGAATGTCAACCATGTTTAAATTAACTTGACTTTCTAAGGCCAAAAAGTCCTGTTGCTGTGAATAATCATTTATGTTACTTGGCAGCTGCTTGTAAATCGAAATTCAGATCAGAACACAAGATTTTCTTTTCTTGGAAGCTACTTTTTTTTAATATTAGTTTCTAACTGTTCAGTTATCATTGTCTTGTGGTTTAAAATCAATTAAGTATGCGATGCAATATAGATATTGCATTCATTACAGACACACTATTTTGATTCCATGGTACACAATCTTTTTATTTATATTACTAATTTTTATTTATTTATTTATTTGCGAGTATTCCTGTTGCTCTAGTACTGCCTGGCAGCAGGTAGCTGTGGGGCGGTGGAGGTGATGTGGAGCAGGGGGAAGTGTCACATGAAGTAAATTACTCTACATCCAATTTTGCCCTCCATCTTCAGATGGGGACCCTCAAACCTATTGACCTAACTCAGAACTGATAAAGTGCAATGTGAGGCAAGGGAAAGTGTTATGTTACTCAATTGTTTCGATTTCATGACTAATTATTTTACATGCTCATAACTTATATGTTAAATTAGTATGTAGATAAAATAGCTATTCAAATCTTATTAAAATGTATTTAATAGATTTTAGATTATTATTTATATTTCACTAAGTTATGATATTATCAGAAAACCTCAATTGTCAGACTTTGACATTATCAATTATCTTTTGTTGATTTCTCTACATTCAGTTGTAAGTATCAACAAATTTAGCAGTAACCACAAGTATGTTCAGTTTTAAAGCCCAAGCCCAACTATTTTCTGTATTTACAGGTGATGTGGTCAGAATTTCAGCTGATGTTGGTTCCTCAGCCCTACTTTATGCAAAAAAATGAGAGTGATGTGTGAGAATTTGCACTTAATTATGATATGTTTAAAATTCTGTTGAATATGCCTGTATTTGAAAATATCTAATCACAAAACTACTTAATTTTGCACTGAAATGTGTTTTTGATAACATTATATTTAATATTTAATTGATGACAAATACAGATATTATTTTATATTGTTCACATTCCAGCTCATTAGCAACTGAAAAATAAATGAATTCTATTTTGGACTCTGGCTGATTTCTGTGTTCTGTGTTGTGAACTTAGCAAACACAAATGAACTGTTGAGTCTATTGCTTCTATCATATCATTAAAACATCTACACTAAGTTCAAGATGTCCCAGTAATGGAAGAATACCTACTTGGGATGGATTCCTGCCTCCTTGACATTGATATCATATCAGATCAGGTTTCCTGAGTTATGCTGATGTTTCTGTACGAAAGCACGTCAGAAATGGCTCTGTCCACCTGCAAGCATCAGTTTCGCCATTTGTAACACTGGGGAGAAGTTCAATTAAAAATACCTAGGAGGATTCTCATAATTACTGTGCCCCTCTCTTGCTTAATTTCTCTCCCAAGCTTACACTCCTTTTGTCTTTAAGTTTCCTCCCTTTGTGAATTTCAATCATGCACTTGCACGCAACAACTCCTTTAGCTGTTTCTGGACTGTGCTGATGGTTTCTCTTCTCCAGTTTCTGGTAAAGATAGTCTTACACAGTGGATATGTTCTGTAAGTACCTATAAATACACAGCTTCAAAGTAAAGCTTTAGAATAAAAGTTTCTGTGTAATGGAACACATTAACCACAGATAGTCAGTTTCCTTTCTGCTGAGTCTCTTGTAGCTGCACAGATGCAGCTGAAAACTGGGGATTGCTTTTAGCATTAAAACTCATTAAATAAAGTTATTTTATTATTTTCTAATTTCACTTTCTTTAGTCCAATCAAAACAATATTTGTATCTAACTTATTGGATAAATAATCCTTCAAGTTTGCTATTTCTACAGTTGAATTTAAAACTGCTAATTTCGTTGCTACACTTGGCCTGATTTACAATAGCAACAAACTATTAGTTTCATTTATTTACTTCACCACTGGAGTTGGGGTGACTGCTACCAGACTTCCTGGTCCTACCAGTGAGTGAGAGTGTAAAGCCTGCAATTAGGACACTAGCCACAGACACCCTCCCACACACCACCCTGAAACAAATAGGTCAACAGTTGTGTATATTTCGCAATCAGAGTAATGCACTAGAGGTGACGAAGCACCCTTCCTTTTGAACAAGTTACTCTTATACTTTCACAAGTGGCAAGAGTCTATAACCACTTGATGTACAGGGAGTTGCTTGTACCACCTTGCCTTCCTGACCTACCTGAGTTACAAATTCAAATTTATAAATTCAAAATTCTATGCCTCAGAATTAGCATAACCGATTATGCTGATAGCCATGGAATTCTGAGACTGTTGTAGTGTTCTAAAAAGCACAACGTATGTGATCCTCATAAAAAGGCATTAGACATTCCTCGAAGAGACCTTTGTGCTGGGGCAGAGCAAGTTAGTTAGCAAAAAAAATCAAGTGTCAGATTATCAACTTACAACCTAATTATTGCTGCCAACTTTCTGAAGATTAAATACAATTGAAATACTCCTCTTCCTTTCCAACGAACCTCAAACTTTTTAGATTGAAGGAGTTTTTACAAATGAATGAAGAATTATTGCATAGGCAACTGAACCAAGTCTGCACCTCTCTACGTGGTAGGTTTGAAGCTGCTCTCCTTTTTAAATGTAGGGATGCACAGGGCTAGCACAGTAGAGGAATACCACTTGCTGGTCTAACTAGAAGAGGTGCTCGATTTTTGCACATTAGCAACTAGCTATGTTAACACTGTTATGATAGACATTGTCATGGAAACAATGAGGTGAGCTTTGGTCTTACTCCTCCAAGATCCAAAGCTGTTGTTCAGACCCATATACAATAGGATTCACAAACACTCATCTAAATTATAATTCAGACTATGAGTATTCAATAGTAAATGCTCCATACAAAGTGAGTCAAATTTATACTTCAATTCCTCTTTTAACTTTCTAATAGGACCATTCCAACCATGACATACTGGCCCACACCTCAATCACCTTTCCTTATGTATACAGGAGATGCAAAACTTGCCCTGTTTGCCTCCCTCCTTCTTTCTCACCATCTGAAACCCCAAACACTCTTTCAAGGTGAACCTACTTTCCTTGTGGTTTTATCAATTTAGCATACTATATTCATTGCTCACAGTGCAGTATCTCTTACATTGGTGAGACTAAATGTAAAATACATGGCACTTTATGGATTACCTCCATTCAGTCCACAAATGTGTCCCAAACTACCTACTGCCTGTCAATTTGATCCAGTGACCTGCTCAGACTTTGACTTTGTCTCCTATTCTGTTTCAATGATGTTCAATACAAGCTTAATGAACAGGACTTCAACTTTTGATTAGACACTCCAGACTTGCTAAACATTGGGTTCAGATCAGAAATGGCAGCTATTGGCAATGACTCTGTTATTGCCAATCCTCTAGACCCAGCTTCTGCTTCTTGACCTGTCCATTCCTCTCTGCTTTGCTCCATTATCACTTTTTTATCATTTAATCTCTCCTGCCTTCTACCTCATCACAGATTTCACATTTCGTTCCTTTCCATCTTCTCCAACTCCCCAAAACCATCTTTCACTGTCTCCTATGCTTGATTAAGATTTGTTCTATCTTTAACTTTTCCCAGTTATGTAAAGCCATTGACTTAAACCATGAACTCCGTTTCCCTCTCCACAGATGGTGTCTGACTTACAGTGTTTCCAATCTCTGTGGAGTCTATTGTGAGTTGCTTTTGTTAAGAATCACAGAATGGCTAAAGAACGCATTCAGCTCATCCATGTCTATTAAGATTAGAGTGGTGCTGGAAAAGCACAGCAGGTCAGGCAGCATCCGAGGAGCAGGAAAATCAACGTTTTGGGCAAAAGCCCTTCTTCAGGAATTTTGCCCAAAATGCCGATTTTCCTGCTCCTCAGATGCTGCCTGACCTGCTGTGCTTTTCCAGCACCACTCTAATCTTGACTCTAATCTCCAGCATCTGCAGTATACACTTCTGCCTCATTCATGTCTGTGCCAGCTTTCTGCCTAACCATCTCACTAGTGCCAGTCCTCTGCCACTTCCCCATAGTCCTGCACACCTTTTGCCTTCAGATAATGACTCAGTTCTCTTTGGAAAGACATAATTGAATCTGTTTCCAGTGCACTCTCAGGCACGCCTTTCCTAGTCCTAGTGACCTACAATGTACAGAGATTTTTACTTGAAATCTATGCCTTCTGGTTCCCAAACAATCCACCAGCAAGAATAGTTTCTCCCTATCCCTCTGTCCAGACCCCTCATGGTCTTTCATATTTCTTTTCAACCTTGTCTTCTTTAAGGATAACAACCCTAGATGCACTGGTCATCCATAAGAAACAGCCAATAAAGTTGGTGAATATACTTACAGGTCTGATTTATCTTGTACAATTTGAAATGGAGGACCAGTGCAACCAATAGGTACATTTCCAAGTGTTACTTTTGTTCTACTGACATTTCTCACTTGCTTGTATGTGAAATTCTCATCCCTGGAACCATTCTTGGCAATCTTTTCTGCATTCTCTCTAATACTTTCACATCTTCCTAAGATGCAGTGCCCAGAACTGAACACAGTACTCCAGTTGAAGCTTTGTACAAGATAAACCCTGACTCTTGAACGCTCCATTATCCATACTATCAATCTATCCCTTTGATTTAACTGATTTGTCATATATCCCTCCATATACTCTTTATTTTGCTTTCCCCATTCTTCTGACTAAATGAACTACTTCACACTTCGCTCCATTAACTTTTCTCTGCTACTTGTCTACTCATTCTATCAATCTGTCTATAAGTTTCTGAATTTCAACCTCATCTGTGTTATAATGTGTACTACTTCCACATTTTATGTGATCTGCAAACCCTGTTCACTGATCCTAAGGGTAACCCCTATAAGACTTCCACCAGTTTAAAAACTGATCGATCATTACCAGGATCTGAAAGCAGGAAACACGAACAGTGCTTCGTCCGGAGGCTCACTGAAGATGTTACCTAGTATGGTGACAAAACGTCTGAAAATGAACCTTCCAGCTCAGCGAGCAAACCTACACCCAGAACCAGCAGCTGTTTCCTGTCACTCAGACAATTTTGTATCTAAGCTGCTCTTTTCCCTTTTATTCCTTAAACTGTAAAATGGGTCACAAGCCTATTGCCACAAGTGAGGCTCTTTGCTCAAATGCCTTTTTAAAGTCCGCATCAATAATGTTATCCTCATCAACTCTCTTAGTTAACAAAGCAGAAAATGCTAGCAAGTTAAATTCCCTTAATCTTCTCCTGCTGGCTTTCTTTAACAAACCTCCATTTGCCCAAATGACAGTAAGGTCAGCAGTTTCTTTCTCTAGAGTGCATTAGTGAACCAAATGAATTTGTTAATAACAATGACCATCACTAGAATTTTAATTCTAGGTTTCTTTTGGATTCAAATTTCACTACAAGTCAAGATTGGGTTTTGAACCCAGGTCCTCAGCGTGTTACAGAGGTCTTGGGAAATTACTATCCCAACAACAATACCATTAGGCCATCACCTCCCACAATGGCTTGCTTAACACCATTCCAAGGAACCTCTAGGACAGTGCGTATATATGATGGGTGACCAGAAGGAAGGTGTGAGTGGGATTGAATGATAACTGGGAAGAAGCACAAAAGCAAATAAGTTACTCAAATTACTTTACCAATTATTGAGTTACTCAATAAATTCACTTATGGTTGCTATTATAAATCATCTACAACCAAAATGTTTCTCACAATTGAATTCTCAATGAAATTGTATAAAAAACATAAGCATTTACAGACAAATCTTTTTATTGAATTACAAATGTAACATCATGCAAATTTGAGTCATACATCCAAACATGTTGTGTGTCAAATTATTTTAATATTTATCAAATGATTAAGTGGAAGTCAGGTTTGTGTCTTTCGGAACTGCTAGTATTTTGCCTAAGAGATTGTTGGATTGTGCTATTGGAGTAGCTGGAGGCTGTTGGGTCATCTGATTTTTTAATCTCTCTGTCAGGGCGCATACTGTAAAATATGATGCACACTAGACAACTATGCACCATGATTTCCAAAAATCGAGAGGGAAATACAGAAATTACTTCCTGCTGGCAGCTAACAATGGAAGTTAAATCAAGATAAAATGTTGCAGACAATTTGAAACATAAAAAAAAGAAAGTGCTGGAGAATCTCTGCAGGTCTGCAGCTTCAGTGGAGAAAGAAACAGAATTAACTTGCGAGTTTCTCATTTTATTGCAACTTTTAAACAAGATTAATTTGAGTCCATAATGGACTCATCTGCTGCCAGATCATGAACAAATACAAAAAAAATTGAATAATTATAAAACCACAGTTGGAAATACCATGCTGTACACTGGAATAACATTGAAACAAATTGATATCATATATCAGCTATCTGAAACCGTACACTTCTCCAGAATTACATTTCAACAACGTTGACCCATTAAGAATGTTAGAATCAGTCCTGTGGCCCTTTCCCAAATTTTTGATGCATTTCCAGGCACATTCAACTGATTCTTGGTAAATAGATTTGGTCTTACACTTCTTGACGTCAGTTTTAAATGTAAATGTTATGTCTTGAAAGCCCTTGATGGTTGTCACCTCATGAAACCTCAGTTTAGTCTGGTTTGTTTCCTTCTAGCAACAAAAGGTGCATTTCCTTGCCACAAAAATACTAATCTAACAATTTGCATTATTAACTACAATGCACATCACAATATTGAATCTTTCCAGATTCCTGGAGAAATAATCACCTCATACTGAAGTTACTGACTTTAACTATGGCAATTGCAAAACAGGTGGATGACATCCTATCTTTATTCTTCCCTGTCGTAATATACAAAAAGGTCAACATTTTGTTCCCATTGCACCCATTAGTTTCCAGTCTCTAGTTCGAATGTTGGCATGCATCATAGGAAACTTTGAAGTTGTATGGATACCTCTACTGCCCATATTGAACAGTACCCATGTTGTTATGTAGGTACTGGAAAGATTAAATAACATGCTATAGGAGAATGCAGGAAGAATGCAGACCATTTGGGCATTCCCAAAAATTAAAACTGTACCATTCAATTGGCCATATTCCCTCAATTGTATCCAATTTGCTCCACATAATTAAATCAAAACCATTCACCTTGCCTTCTTAAATCTGAAGTAAATATTCCAGGGGCAATTGCATGCATTTTATCAGTCAAATGCATCACTTCCCTTAAGAACTTTGAATTGTTAATACCTTCACAATGACATCTCCTCTCCTAAGTAAATACCCTTAATCTTTTCAATTACTTCCCATTGCTCAGCTTCCTAAATTACTAGTTTTGAAAGAAGTATTTGAAAATGTAGAGGGGAAAGTCTGATGGCCTGTATCGCTTCTCTGTTGCAACATCTGATTTTATGTTGTAAATTGCCAACTATCTGAGGTCAAATTATTCAATTCAAATGTGAATGTCCTGAGAGTTTCATTTGCTCAATAGACAATTCTTCAAGAGTTTAGATGTGACATATTTGCATTCTAGCATCTACTCTGTCTTCCTCGGATTTACATTCTGTTTTCTCCTCGATCTTTTTGTTTTAAAGAATTTTTCAGCATGCTTAAGTAGTCCATCTGAGAATCAGAATGTGATACGTGATGGAGACATCTTGTACTGTAACAATAGAGTGTTGAAGCATGGAAACAGAGCCTTTGTCCAACCAGCCCATACCGACCATAATCCCAAACGAAACTGAATGTACTCATCTGAATGTCTTTTAAGCATTGTAATTGGACCTACATCCATCACTTCCTCTGGAAGTTCATTCCACATAAACCATTCTCTCTGTTAAAAAAAACCCTCATGTCTTTAAATCTTTCTCTTTTCACCTTAAAAATATGACCCTAGTCTTGAAATCACCCCCACCCTAAGGAAGAGACACCTGCCTTATCTATGCCCTTCATATTTTATAAACCTCTATAAGGTCACCCCTCAATTTCCAGTTTCTCATTCTCCCCTTTAACAATACAGGTCATTCTGCTGTAATGCATATTTCGTGAATGCAAATTCACTGTAATGCGATTGTTTCTAACTTTTAAAACGTATGTTGGTTGTAACGTGATTACATCACCAACACTTTATGCTTTAGAAACGGTGCTTAATGTTTCTATAATGTGGGGTTGCACAAGATCACATTATAGGAGAACTACTTGTGTGTTTCAGATGGTTTGAGATGTCCTTAGTGCTAGCATTAGGAAAGCAACATACTATCTTAGACGCACACCTACTGCCGCAGAATCTCCTGTTGGTGTCCTTGACAAGAGTGTCCTCTGTAACAATTATTCCTTTAAATTTTGTCAAACTCTGCCTAACATAAAATTCATTCTACATTTTCCAAGATCTGACTGCCTCCTCTATTTTCCACTGAGAGACTATCCTTTTCAGAAGTACCCAAAACTGAGTACCTGTTTAAGACAGGAATAGCCACAGGAGACTTCTGAATTAGCTTCTTACCTTATCTGACAGTCACCCTTCTATCTGACTGATCCTGCTGTGTAATCACTTCTTTAAATCTACTAACCATCTAACTCTGTGTCTTTTGTATGTCCTCAATGGTCAATACTGAAAGAATTGTGTCCGATTCACCTTAAAGTGCAGTTTTGTACAGTAGCTGTACAGAAGGCATAGATAAACCTGAAAATACAAATAACATGCAGCCTATTATTCCAGTTATCCATTTGATTTAATAAGCTTTTTTGAGTCTTTGACTTTTACTGACCTACTTATTTCATCACCTTCATAGGTCAGGACAATCACATGATATTTACCTCAATGGGAAACAACCTGTCTTCTGTTGCCCAGCAATATGTCAGACAGAAGTTTAAGATGTCAGTGATATTGACAGGGAAAATCCAGCACTTACATAGCCAACTTCATACGTCAGCTACATAATTCTTCATATATCTTGCACAAATTTGTTTCATTGTTGTGCTATTAATATTACCAAGCCAATAGCCAAACTGCAGTGGTGAGAGTTTCCTGTTTGATTTTACTGCAAATTCCTGGATACTGGTTGGTAAAGGCATATTTCAGGTTATTAGAACAACAGACCCTAAATTGAGAGCTGGACTAGGCCAAGGCAGCACATCTGGGAGAGAGATCCAGAGAATGTCTCTCCCCTTGTTAAAAATACATTTATTACTGACCAGTCAAAAAAAATCACACACTTCCAAGACATTTTGGGTGGTCTTTACAGAAAGGTTATACAGTAATTATTTTAATTAAATAAATTTATAACTGCCCTTTTGAGTTAATATTTTGAAATAAAAACTGATCAAATCCTTTGAATAAACATATTTGTTCACGTTAATCAGTTGCTGCTGATCTCGCATCAGTATAACATCCTTTTCCTCCCTTCATCAGCACATTACCTTATCATCACCACAGATCTTTGTGTGGATTACTCAGTGCTTGATTAACCCACAAATAGAAAGAGTAAACCAGTATAGGTGCTGCTTAGGCTCATGAATGTGCTCACTTGACAAATGATATCCACGGACTGATTCTGCTGGCCAGGTTCAGGATGTTGTCACCAGGAGTACTGGCTAGGAAATCTGATAACACACACTGCATTTGAATGATTAGACATTAAATGATTCTTTGGTCATTGCTTATTCCAAGGATCTGACTATGGAATTCAGCATCTGTGTATCATGCAATGCAAAATCTGATAAAGACAAAGACAGAAAATTGTTTAACATAATGACATCTCTCTGAGATCTCATTCTAAAACAAAAATAAAACTGCTTTTGTTTCTGCTTGTATCGCAGTTACTCGACCTCCAATATATTCTTTTCCAGAATGTGTTTCTAGCCTGCCAGAGTATGTGTTGGCTGACTTTAACTCACAATGCATCCATTCTTTTTATGTAGGGTAAGTACCTAGTCTCCACTTAACAGCACATGGGGAACAACCCATATGCTATTATTCCGTCGATATCACTGACAGTTTTAAACCTCAATATGATGTGGAAAATCCAGCATTTACACAGCTATAGAGTCATATAGTCATAGAGATGTACAGCACGGAAACAGACCCTTCGGTCCAACCGTCCATGCCGACCAGATATCCTAACCCAATCTAGTCCCACCTGCCAGCACCCGGCCAATATCCCTCCAAACCCTTCCTATTCATATACCCATCCAAATGCCTCTTAAATGTTGCAATTGTACCAGCCTCCACCACATCCTCTGGCAGCTCATGTACCACCCTCTGCGTGAAAACGTTGCCCCTTAGGTCTCTTTTATATCTTTCCCCTCTCACTCTAAACCTATGCATTCTAGTTCTGGTCTCCCCCACCCCAGGGAAAAGACTTTGTCTATTTATCCTATCCATGCCCCTCATAATTTTGTAAACCTCTATAAGGTCACCCCTCAGCCTACGACCGCTCCAGGGAAAACAGCCCCAACCTGTTCAGCCTCTCCCAATAGCTCAAATCCTCCAAGCCTGGCAACATCCTTGTAAATTTTTTCTGAACCCTTTCAAGTTTCACAACATCTTTCCGAGAGGAAGGAGACCAGGATTGCATGCAATATTCCAGCAGTGGCCTAACCAATGTCCTGTACAGCTGCAACATGACCTCCCAACTCCTGTACTCAGTGCTCTGACCAATAAAGGAAAGCATACCAAATGCATTCTTCACTATCCTATCTACCTGCGACTCCACTTTCAAGGAGCTATGAACCTGCACTCCAAGGTCTCTTTGTTCAGCAACACTCCCTAGGACCTTACCATAAAGTGTATAAGTCCTGCTAAGATTTGTTTTCTCAAAATGCAGCACCTCGCATTTATCTGAATTAAACTCCATCTGCCACTTCTCAGCCCATTGGCCCATCTGGTCAAGATCCTGTTGTAATCTGAAGTAACCCTCTTTGCTGTCCACTACACCTCCAATTTTGGTGTCATCTGCAAACTTACTAACTGTACCCCTTATGCTCGCATCCAAATCATTTATGTAAATGACAAAAAGTAGAGGACCCAGCACCGATCCTTGTGGCACTCCACTGGTCACAGGCCTCCAGTTTGAAAAACAACCCTCTACCACCACCCTCTGTCTTCTACCTTTGAGCCAGTTCTGTATCCAAATGGCTAGTTCTCCCTGTATTCCATGAGATCTAACCTTGCTAATCAGTCTCCCATGGGGAACCTTGTTGAACGCCTTACTGAAGTCCATATAGATTACATCTACTGCTCTGCCCTCATCAAACGTCTTTGTTACTTCTTCAAAAAATACAATCAAATTTGTGAGACATGATTTCCCACTCACGAAAGCCATGTTGACTATCCCTAATCAGTCCTTGCCTTTCCAAATACATGTACATCCTGTCCCTCAGGATTCCCTCCAACAACTTGCCCATCACTGAGGTCAGGCTCACTGGTGTATAGTTCCCTGGCTTGTCTTTACCGCTCTTCTTAAACAGTGGCACCACGTTTGCCAACCTCCAGACTTCCGGCACTTCATCTGTGACTATCAATGATACAAATATCTCAGCAAGAGGCCCAGCAATCACTTCTTTAGCTTCCCACAGAGTTCTCGGGTACACCTGATCAGGTCCTGGGGATTTATCCACCTTTATGGATTTCAAGACATCTAGCACTTCATCCTTTGTAATATGGACATTTTTCAAGATGTCACCATCTATTTTCCTATATTCCATATCTTCCATATCCTTTTCCACAGTAAATACTGATGCAAAATACTCATTTAGTATCTCCCCCATCTCCTGCGGCTCTACACAAAACCGCCTTGCTGATCTTTGAGGGGCCCTATTCTCTCCCTAGTTATCCTTTTGTCCTTAATGTATTTGTATAAACCCTTTGGATTTTCCTTAATTCTATTTGCCAAAGCTATCACATGTCCCCTCTTTGCCCTCCTGAATTCCCTCTTAAGTTTACTCCTACTGCCTTTATACCCTTCTAAGAATTCACTCAGTCTATCTTGTCTATAACTGACATATGCTTCCTTCTTTTTCTCAACCAAAGTCTCAATTTCTTTAGTCATCCAGCATTCCCTATACCTACCAGCCTTCCCTTTCACCCTGACAGGAATATACCTTCTCTGGACTCTCGTTAGGTCATTTCTGAAGGCTTCCCATTTTCCAGCTGTCCCCTTACCTGCGAACATTTGCCTCCAATCAGCTTTTGAAATTTCTTGCCTAATACAGTCAAAATTGGCCTTTCTCCAATTTCGAACTTCAACTTTTAGGTCTGGTCTATCCTTTTCCATCACTATTTTTAAACTAATAGAACTATGGTCGCTGGCCCCAAAGTGCTCCCCCACTGACACCTCAGTCATCTGCCCTGCCTTATTTCCCAAGAGTAGGTCAAGTTTTGCACCTTCTCTAGTAGGTACATCCACATACTGAATCAGAAAATTTTCTTGTACACACTTAACAAATTCCTCTCCATCTAAACCCTTAAAACTATGGCAGTCTCAGTCTATGTTTGGAGTTGGAGGGTTGGATCTGGGATAAGGTTGGAGGAGAGGAGATGAGGAAACTTGTGAAATTGACGTTGATACTGTGCAGTTGCAGTGTCCCAAGATGAGGTGTTCTTCCTCCAGTTGTCAGGTGGCTTGGATTTGGTGGTGGAGGTGGCCCAGGACTTGCATGCCCTTGGCGGAATGGGAGAGGGAGTTGAAGTGGTCAGCCACAGGGCGCTGGGGTTGTTTGGTTCGTGTGTCCCAGAGATGTTCCCTGAAATGCTCCACGCGGTGGCATCCTGTCTCCCCAGTGTAGAGGAGACCACATCGAGAGCAATAGTAGATAAGGTGGGTGCATGTGCAGGAAAATCTCTGCTGGATTGGAAGGATCCTTTGGGGCCTTGGACTTGGGGGAGGAGGGAGGTGTGGACCCATGTTTTACATCTCTTACCGCGGCAAGGGAAGTGCCGGGAGTGGAGGGTGAGTTGGTGGGGGGTGTGGACCTAACGAGGGAGTCATGGAGGTAATGGTCTCTGCGGAATGCTGATAGGGGTGGGGAGGGAAATATATCTCTGGTGGTGAGGTCTGATTGTAGGTTTTAAAGTCAATAGTAGGGAAAGGGGCTCAAATGTGGTTTGTATTTGAAGCATTCATATGGCAGTTCCAGTTAAGTTTGTGGGTCAATCATAATTGCCAAGTTTTGATGCTAACTTCGTGATATCACCCAACACAAAGTACGTTCATTTGCAGTATCTGCAGAATAATGGCCACAACAGTGAAATCTGATCCCTAAATTACAGGTAAAACTACCCAAAGTTGATGTAGAAAAATAATCTAAACTATTTAGCTATTTTACATCAACCTCCATTTTGTAAAACATACAATGAAAGTGTTCATCCTCTGTCTGATCATGACAGTGTCACCTGCTAATGGTTACTTATAACCACAAAAGAAGACACTGCATCTTTAATGTCACATTTTCTATCGCTGGTGCTTGTTAGCAACACAGAAATGTATCAGTATTTGTGTTATCTTCAGATCTATTTCCTGGAAAAGTGAAGATGTAATCAAGCTGATAGGGAGTGTGAAACAGTGGAAAGAGCCAGTAATGTGATAATGTGTCAGATTATCTGGAACTATGGAATTCGAGAAAATAGGGTCTCCCCCTACTGAATTTTCAAAATGCCATATTTCTAATGTCAGACAGAATCATAAGGAATGAGCCAGAGTTTGGAGTTTCCCCTGTCACTCTCAAACTCAGATCAGTAAGTCATAGAACCATCCTGCAATGATGAGGCCATTCGGCTAATGTGTTATCCACTCTGGCCTGTGCTTTCACCCTAGCTCTGACAAGTTTCCCTTGGGTACGTTTACAATTGGCTTCCACAAAGCTTTGAGGAAACTGTTTTTTAAAAAAAAATCTCCACCTAGTTTTCTTGCTAGTGAACTTAAATCGACATCCACTGGTTATAAAACCTCCAGCTAGTTTCTCCATACTTAGTTTTCAAAATACTTAATATTTTTGAATATTTCTATTGATACATTCTTGGAGCACAATCCCAGCTCCTAAGTTTCTCTACATAGCTGAAGTTATGCCTCTTTGGCATCATTCTATTAAATGTCCTATTCAAGGACTTGGCATACTTAGACCATCAGACCACAGGATATAATATCACTCCTATACTGCACAATCATAGAGACGTACAGCACGGAAACAGATCCTTATGTCCAACCCGCCTATGCCGACCAGGTATCTCAACCCAATCTATTCCCACCTGCCAGCACCCAGCCCATATCACTCTGAACCCTTCCTATTCATATACCCATCCCGATGCCTTTTAAATGTTGCAATTGTACCAGCCTCCACCACATCATCTGGCAGCTCATCCCATACACACACACACACCACCCTCTGTGTGAAGAAGTTGCCGCTTGGGTCCCTTTTATATCTTTCCCCTCTCACCCTAAACCTATACCCTCTAGCTCTGGACTCCCCCACCCCAGGGAAAAGACCTTGCCTATTTATTCTATCCATGCCCCTCTTGGTTTTATAAATCTCTATAAGGTCACCCCTCAGCCTTGGTTTAATCAGCCAAGTCCTTGCAAATGTTTCCAAATGATGCCGTGTTAGCTAAAATAGCTCCTAATGATTTATAAACATTTACTATATATGCCTTGCTTCTGTATTCTATTCCACTTGGTGGCATCTTCTCAGGTTCACAACATGGATTAAAGCGAGAAATTTGGGACAATTATGTGAGAAGATCCGTGAGGCTATTTTCAATGTCGGGAGTAACAGGTGTCATTTTCTAACTAATTTTCAGACGTCAAGGTGAGACGCTTGCTAGAGAAGAGCCTATTATTACGGATTATCACTCATTATATCATAACATGTCAGATGGGATCAAGGAAAACCCAAGGCTCTCTATAAGTATATTAAGAGTAAGAGGATTAGCAGGGAAGGACTGGGACCCATTTGAGACCAAAGGGCCAATCTGTTGTGGAGTCAATGGATGTGGGTGAGGTCTTAAAAGAATATTTCTCATCTGTATTCACAAAGGAGAAAGACATTGTAGCCAGGAATGTTAGTTGGGATAGTGAGGTTCTAGAACACATTAAGATTAATAAGGAAGTGGTATTGAAATGTTTTGGTGGACATTCAGTGCATAAATGTCCATGGCCTGATAGATATATCCCAGGTTGCTATGGGAGACAAGGGAGGAATTTGCTGGGGCTCTGACAGAGATATTTGATACTTTGCTGGCCACAGGCGAAGTGCTGGGTGACTGGAGGATAGCTAATGTGGTTCCCTTGCTCAAGGGCATCAGAGACGGACCAGGGAATTACCAGTTAGTCTGACGTCAGTGGCAGGAAATTATTGGAAATACTTCTGAAGGGCAGGATTAATAAACACTTGGGAAGCCAGGGATTGACCAGCCTGAATGTCTTGGGGGGGTGGGGGGGGAGATCCTGTCTGACTAATTCAATTGAATTTTTGAAAAGATAACTAAACATACTGAGTCTAATGCAGGTGGTGTGGTTTTATGGACTTCAGTGAGGCCTTTGACAAGATCCCACATGGAAAGCTGGTCCAAAATGTAAGAGGCTATGGGATTCAAGATGAGTTGGTAAACTGGATCCAAAATTTGGCTTGTAAATAGGTGGCAAAGAGTAATGGTTTCTGTGGTTGGAAGCCTTTGACCAGGGTATACCACTGGAACCCTTGCTGCTTATGTACTTTAATGACTTGGATGTGAATGTAGATAGAACAATTAGTGAGCTTGCAGTTGACATGAAAATTGATGGTGTTGTTGATAGTGAAGTGGATGGTCCGATTGATCAGCTGGTAAACTGGGCAGAGCAACAACAGATGAAATTTAATCCTGACAAGTACGAGGTGATGTATTTTAGGAGGTCTAATAAGGGAATGATATACATACTGAATGGTAGGTCTCTAGGGAATACTGAGGTACAAAGGGACCTTGGTATGCAAACCCATGGATTACTGATGTCAGTACAGGGAGACAGGGTGATGAAAAAGGCATACAGGATGCTTGCCTTCATTAACCAGGTTATCAAATATAGGAGCAAGGCAATTTTGATAAACTTTATATAAAATACTGGTTAGGCCACAGATGGAAAACCGTGTGCAGTTCTGGTCACCACACCATCGGGGGATTGCACTGGAGAGGGTGCAGAGGTGGTCGACCAGGAGGTTGCCTGGGAAACAAATTCTGCGCTTTGAGGAGAGACTGGATTGGCTGGAAGGGTTTTCCTGGGAGCAGAAGAGGCTGAGGGGGGATCTGATTAAGGTGTACAAAATGGAGAGGCATGAACAGAATAGACGAGAGGGCATAGGTTTAGGGTGAGGATTAAGTGTTTCAGAGGAGATCTGAGGAGACGTTTTTTACCCAGAGGGTGGTAGAAATATCAAATGTTTTGCTTGAAAGAGTGGTTGAGGCAGGTACTCTTGCAACATTTAATAAGTATCTGGATGAGCACTTAAATTCACCAGGCACAGTAGACTACGGACTAAGTGCAGGTAAATGGGAATAATGTAGTTTGAAGTTTGTTGTTTGGCATAGACATGGTGAGCAGAAGCATCTGTTTCTATGCTGTAATACACTTTGACTCTATTAGCACCCTCATAAATAGTTAATCGCACCTCAATAATATATTCATTCCCACCCACTGGATAGAAACTAGACACAGAGAGTTCTCAACATGTAAGTCAGAGTGGGTACCTAGTGAATCCAGCTCAATGGCTTGCTCATCCAGACCTCAGCACAGCACTTAAGAACTACTTAGATGAACAATTGAAACCTATAGCTCTTGTGGTACAGTGGCAGTGTCTTTACTTCTGAGCCAGGAGGCCTGGGTTCAAGTCTCACTTGCTCCAGAGGTGGGATATAACATCTGAGCAGATTTATTAAAAAATATCTACAAAGTTATGGGCCATGTACTGGGGAATGGCTCTAAAGTAGAAGGTGCTTGGTGACTGGCACAGAACTGCTGGCCTGAGGGCCTCCTTTCCAAACTGTAAAACTCCATGAAGTTCTGCTCGTTGGCATGAGGAGCTGGATCTCCAAATTAAGAAGCAGAATCTCCAAAGTAATAACCTCTGAATTATTACTTCCAGAGCCATGAGGAAACTCACCTTGGACAAATCCAATTAGAGATATGAATTCATGACTTAAAGAGGGGAATTGGAAAAAGGGGTTCCCATGTCTGGCCACGGATATCAATACTGGGAAAGGGAGGCTATACCATGGGATGGTCTGCAAGTGAGCCATGCTGGAACTGGTATTGTACATACAACTCATAGATAGGCTGAGTAGCTTGTTTTGTACTGTCATGTCCACACTGGTCAACATAGATTGAGTAAATTAATCCCAGTTCCAGGTTTGACCCACAGCTGTGGAAGTTCCAGCAACCTGACTGAATAACTAAATACTGCCTTAATGTTACAAGAGTTTCTGACCCAACCATCTTTTTCAGTGCTGAGTTCCAGACTCTTACTCTAAGTGCAAAACTTTCTCTTCAACTCTCCTTTTAGCTTCTACCTTAAATCTATGCCCTCTGATCAACCCATTATTAATGGAAAAAGTGCCCAACCGCCCCGTGGCTGAACACTTTAACTCCCCCTCCCACTCCGCCAAGGACATGCAGGTCCTTGGCCGCCTCTATTGCCAGACCATGGCAACACGACGCCTGGAGGAAGAGCAACTCATCTTCGGCCTAGGAACCCTCCAACTACAAGGAATGAATACAGATTTCTCCAGCTTCCTCATTTCCCCTCCTCCCACCTTTTCTCAGTCCCAACCCTCAGACTCAGCACCACCTTCTTGACCTGCAATCTTCTTCCCAACCTCTCCGCCCCCACCCCCTCTCCGGCCTATCACCCTCACCTTAACCTCCTTCCACCTATCGCATTCCCAACACCCCTCCCCCAAGTCCCTCCTCCCTATCTTTTATTTTAGCCTGCTTGGCACACCCTCCTCATTCCTGAAGAAGGGCTTATGCCTGAAACGTCGATTCTCCTGCTCCTTTGATGCTGCCTGACCTGCTACGCTTTTCCAGCAACACATTTTTAAGCTCTGATCCCCAGCATCTGCAGTCCTCACTTTCTCCTAGGTGATGCTGACAGGGTCATGGATAGCACGTTTAGTGAATTAATCACACTGCAGATTAGGATTGCTGAAGGAGAAAGGGAATGGGTGACCAAAATTCAGAGAAAGAGCAGGAAGGCAGTGCAGGTGCCCCCTGCGGTCATCTCCCTGCAAAACAGGTATACAGTTTTGGATACTATTGGGGGAGATGGCTCACCAGGGGAGGGCAGCAGTAGCCAGGTTCATGGCACAGTGACTGGCTCTGCTGTACAGAAGGACAGGAAAAAGAGCGGAAGGGGATTCAATTGTAAAGGGAGTAGGTAGGCAGTTCTGTGGTTGAAAACGAGACTCCTGAATGCTATGTTGCTCCCAGGTGTATGGGACAGGGATGTCTCGGATCAGTTGCAGAAAACTTTCAAGGGGGAGGGTGAACAGCCAGTTGTCATGGTGCATATAGGCACCAGTGATATAGGTGAAAAATGGGATGAGGTCCTACAAGCAGAACTTAGGCCTTTAGAAACCAAATTAAAAAGTAGGACCTCAAGGTAGTAATCTCACCACGTGCTCGTCAGAGTAGGAATAATAGAATAAGCAGGATGAATGAATGGGTTGAGAGATGGTGCAGGAGGGACAGGTTCTGATTTTTGGGATATTGGGAGCAGGTCTGGGGGAGGTGGGACTACCACAAATTGCACAGTCTACACCTGGGCAGGACTGGAACCAATATCCTCGGGGTTGCTTTTGCTCACGCTGTTGAGGAGGGGTTAAACTAATTGGCAGGGGGATGGGAACCAAATGAAGTTGTAAATGGACAGTAAGGAGGTAAGGCACTAGATAATGAAGTCAGTGTGACGAAGAGGAAGAGTAGGCAGAGAGCAGACAATGAATGCAGAGGGACTGGTGGTCTGAGGTGCATTTGTTTTAATGCAAGAAGTATAGTAGGTAAGGCTTGGATTAGTACCTGGGAGTATGATGTTTTTGTTATAACTGAGACTTGGTTGAAGGAAGGACATGATTGGGAAACTAAATATCCCAGAATATCAATGCTTCAGATGGGATAGAGAGGGAGGTAAAAGGAGTTGCATTGCTGGTCAAAGAAGATATCACAGCTGTGCTGAAGGAGGGCACTATAGAGGACTTGAGCAGTGAGGCAATATGAGCAGAGCTCAGAAACAGGAAAGGTGTGGCAACAATGTTGGGGCTGTACTACAGGCCTCCCAACAGCGAGTGTGAGATAGAGATGAAAACAGATTATGGAAAGATGTAGGAGCAACAGGGTAGTGGTGAGAGGAGATTTTAATTTTCCCAGCTTTAACTGGAATTCATTTAGTGTTAGAGGTCTAGATGGAGCAGAATTTGTAAGGAGTATCCAGGAGGGTTTTATAAAGCAGTATGAAAATAGTCCAACTCGGGAAGGGGCCATACTGGATCTGGTGTTAGGAAATGAGCCTGGCCAGGTTGTTGAAGTTTCAGTAGGGGATTACTTTAGGAGTAGTGATCATAATTCCATAAGTTTTAGAATACCCATGATTAAAGATGAGTGTGGTCTTAAAGGAAGAGTGCTAAATTGGGGGAAGACGAACTATAGCAAAATTCAGCAGGAACTGGGGAATGTAGATTTAGAGCAGCTTTTTGAAGGGAAATCCACATTTGATATGTGGGAGGCTTTTAAAGTGAGGTTGATTAGAATTATGTTCCTATGAAAATGAGGGATAGAAATGGCAAGATTAGGGAACCATTTCACAGGTGAAATTGAGAGACTGACCAAGAGGAAAAAGGATAAGGTCTAAGGGATTGAAGACAGACGAAGCTTTGGAAGAATATCGGGACTGTAGGACCGATCTGAAATGAGGAATTAAGAGGGCTTAAGAGGGGTCATGAGATATCCTTCGCAAGTAGAGTTAAAGAAAACCCCAAAGTCTTTTTTTCATATATAAAGAGCAAGAGGATAACTAGAGAAAGGGTTGGCCCACTCACGAATAAAGGAGGAAAGGAGGAAAGTTATACGTGGTGTCAGAGAAAATGGGTGAGGTTCTTAATGAGTACTTTGCGTCGGCATTCACTGAGGAGAGGGTCACGGCAGATGTTGAGGTTAGGGATAGATCTTTGATTACTCTCGGTCAAGTCGCATAAGGAGGGAGGAAGTGTTGGGTATTCTAAAAGGCATTAAGGTGGAGATGTCCCCAGGTCCAGATGGGATCTTTCCCAGGTTACTGATGGAAGCGAGAGAAAATAAATGGAGCCTGAACAGATATCTTTGCAGCAACCTTGAACATGAGTGAGGTCCCAGAGGAGTGGAGGACTGCTAATGTCGTCCTCTTGTTTAGGAAGGGTAGCAGGGATAATCCTGGTAATTAGAGACTTGTGATCCTGATGTCAGTGGTAGGAAGCTGCTGGAGAAGATACTGAGGGATAGGATATATACCCATTTGGAAGAAATTGGGTGATAGGCAGCATGGTTTTGTGCAGGGAAGGTCATGTCTTACCAACTTAACAGAATTATTTGAAGAGGTGACATCATTGATTGATGAGGGAAGGGCTATAGATGTCATATACACAGACTTCAGTAAGGTGCTTGATAAGGTTCCCCATGTTTGGCTGATGGAGAAGGTGAAGTCGCATGGGGTCCAGGGTGTACTGGCTAGATGGATAGAGAGCTGGCTGGGCAACAGGGACAGAGAGTAGTAGTGGAAGGGAGTTTCTCAAATTTGAGACCTGTGACCAATGATGTTCCACAGGGATCTGCGCTGGGACCACTGTTGTTTGTGATATACATAAATAATCTGGAGGAAGGTATAGATGGTCTAATTAACAAGTTTGCAGATGACGCTAACATTGGTGGAGTAGCAGATAGTGAAGGAGACTGTCAGAGAATGCAGCAGAATATAGATAGATTGGAGAGTTGAGCAGACAAATGGAAGATGGAGTTCAATCCGGACAAATGCGAGGTGATGAATTTTGGAAGATCCAGTTCAAGAGCGAACTATACAGTAATTGGAAAAGTCCTGGGGAAAATTGATGTACAGAGAGACCTGGGCGTTCAGGCCCATTTTTCCCTTAAGGTGGCAACGCAGGATCAGGAAGGCATATGGCATGCCTTCCTTCATCGCACGGGGTACTGAGTACAAGATTTGGGAGGTCATGTTACAGTTGTACAAGATTTTAGCTTGGCCACAATGTTGCATACAGTTCTGGTCGCCACATTACCAAAAAGATATGGATGCTTTGGAGATGGTGCAGAGGAGAAGGATGTTGCCTGGTATGGAGGGTGCTAGTATGGAGAGAGGTTGAGTAGATTAGGATTATTTTCATTGGAAAGGCGAAAGTTGAGGGGGTACCTCAAGTTGATTGAAGCCCACAAAATCATGAGAGGTGTATACAGGGTGGATAGCAAGAAACATTTTTCTCAGATGGAGGTCTCAATGACAAGGTGTCGCGAGTTTAAAGTGAGGGGAGAAATATTTAAGGGAGGTATGCATGGAAAGTTCTTCACGCAGAGGGTGGTGGGTGTCTGAAATGTGTTGTCAGGGGAAGTGATAGGGATGGGAATGATAGCATCATTTAAGATGTATCTAGACAGATACATGCATGAGCAGGCAGCAGAGGGATAAGAAAAAATTGGCAGCAGGTTTAGATAGAGGATCTGGATTGGTACAGACTTCGAGGGCTAAAGAGCTTGTTCCTGTACTACAATTTTCTTTGTCCTTTGTTCATAGAATGCATTATCCTTAACAACACCTGGTATTTCAGTGACCTCCTCAAAACATTCAATCCAACTTGTCAAGCACAACCTTCACTTAACAATCCTATGCTGATTATTCCTGATAAACCTTTGGTTTTTCCTTTATTCTACCTGTCAGTGCTTTTTCATGCTCTCTCCTAGTGTAGTGATTGCAACAAGGTCAGCCAGATGGTTCTCATTGAATAAGAGTTCCCTGATTGGACCAGATTAACAGCAAATCAGGGAGCCCTGGCTGACGGATAAGAACAGGAATGTCAGACATCCGAGGCGAACGTGAGGATTGCAGATGCTGGAGATCAGAGTCTAGATTAGAGTGTGCTGGAAAAGCACAGCAGGTCAGGCAGCATCCGAGAAGCAGGGGAATTGACGTTTTGGGCAAAAGCCCTTCAGCAGGAATGAAGGCAGGGAGCCTCCAGGGTGGAGAGATAAAGGGGAGGAGCATCTCTCCATGTCAGACATCCTGTTCATTCCAATTGCTAAATCAGCATCAAGGACTCTCCATGTGTAAAGGGAGACTTGGTGGTGGGATACCAGCCTCTGTGGAGTTATTTCATCTAGGTTTTCAAATTTCCTATTTAAGTTCCCTGATACACTGCTATGTTGACTCTACTATATAATATCTGCAATATTCTTTACTCTTCTTTCTTAATCTTACAATATATATTCCTCGACATTCAGGGTTCGCCAGACTTGGCCCCTACCCTTTGCCTTTACAGGAACGTATTTGCTTTGTACTCTTGCTATTTCCTGTATTCCTGATATAACTCGGGAAATGGACAGGGTTTTGAACTGAATAGTGAGGGTAAGGATTCATTGATTTACCACATCTTCTTAAATATTAGAATTGAGACGAGAGAGTAAAGGAAGGTATTAGTATGAAAAATGATAACCAGGCCATACAGGGAAATGGATAGAAAGTACAAACTTAAGAGTAAATGAACAGGTAAGCCTAGAAGGTATAGAACAAGAAAAGGACAAAATGTGCAATCCACTCTTTAGAACTCAAATCTAAACAGATGAATGGATAGTGAAAATACAAATGACTAAGTATGATCTGACAGTCATTAGAGATGATTGTTGCAGGATAGCATAGATGTGACCTGAATATTGAAAGGTACATTCTAGAAGGGCAGGAAGCTAGACTAAATGGAGAGGCACTACGAATAAATGATGGCATTAGCATGATAGTGAAGGATGATTTAAATTCAAGAAACCAGCATGTAGAAGTGGTTTGGGTAGCAATGTAGTAGTTGGTATTTGGGTAGTGGCGCTTTGGGCAGCTGATGGCTCAGTGGTTAGCACTGCTGCCTCACAATGCCAGGGACCTGGGTTCAATGCCACCCTTGGAAGACTGCCTACGTGGAGTTTGCACATTCTCCCAGTGTCCGTGTGTGTTGCCTCTGAGTGCTCCAGGTTTGCAGGTTAGGTGGATTGGTCACATTAAATTTGCCATAAGTGTCCAGGGAGGTGTCGGTTAGATGGATCAGCCTTGGGAAATACAGGATTACAGGGACTGGGTGGGATGCTCTTTGCAGAGTCAGAATGGACTAAATGGCCTGCTTCTGCATTTTAGGGATTCTATCTTAAGAAAAGATACAGGCAAGAAACCTCTTGTGGGAGTTGCATACAAGTACCTAACAGTAACCACAAGGTAGGAAGGAGTATAGTGGAAGAAATGTACAGTCATAGTTATGGGGCGTTTTAATTTCCATAGAGAGTGGAAAAATCAGTTGGGCAAAGGTAGCTTAGATGAACACTTAGAATGTTTTCAGGATAGTTTCATTAAAGAGCACAATCTGGAGCCAGAGAGCAGGATACATGCAATGAGGGAGGCAAGTTGTGGGCGGCACGGTGGCACAGTGGTTAGCACTGTTGCCTCACAGCGCCAGAGACCCGGGTTCACTTCCCGCCTCAGGCGACTGACTGTGTGGAGTTTGCACGTTCTCCCCGTGTCTGCGTGGGTTTCCTCCGGGTGCTCCGGTTTCCTCCCACAGTCCAAAGATGTGCAGGGTCAGGTGAATTGGCCGTACTAAATTGCCCGTAGTGTTCGGTAAGGGGTAAATGTAGGGGTATGGGTGGGTTCGCTTCGGCGAGGCGGTGTGGACTTGTTGGGCCGAAGGGCCTGTTTCCACACTGTAATGTAATCTAAAAAAAAGTTAGGATTAACTAATTATCTTAATGGATGTCCAAGTAGCAGCAAACATGATTGAATCTTACATAAGGAGAAAAGTGTGTCCAAGATTAGCCTTTTAAATTTAAATAAGGGCAAATATGACGACACCAAAACACAAGTAACTAAAGTGAACTGACAGACAAGGTTAAGGTAGCTCAAAAGAGATGCAGTGACAAACATTTGAGGGGATATTTCAGAACATACAGAATCGATACATTCCACGAGAGAAAAATTCCAGGCTCAAACCAATTACTCATGGTTATCTTTAAAAAACATAAAAGTAGTATCAAACTCAAAGAGAAAGCATTGTGTAAAGATGGCTGGCACATCAAAAGATTGGACAGAACTTTTTTTAAAAAAAGTAAAGAATTATTAAAAGATTTAATGGGCGAGTTACATTATGAGAGATGCTAGCTAGCAATATAAAAGAAGGCATTACAAGTTTCTGTAGGGGAGTTAAAGTAACTATTGGACATATCAAATGAGAGGATGGGGAGTTAAAGTAATAATGCAAGTTAAGAAAAAAAGCAGATGAACTGAGCAGGTGTTTAGCATTCACTGCACAGGATACAAGTAACACTCCAGAAATAGCTATTAATCAGAAAATGCATTTGAGAAAGGAACTCAAGAAACACGCAGTCACCAGGGAAGTGGCACTGAGAAAATTGTTGGAGCATGAGTGAACACACCCACAGGTCCTAACAGACACAATTTTGGGATCTTTTTTTAAAAAAAGGCAACTGAGATAGTTTTTTAAAAATTTCCTATTAAGGTTTAAGTTGACTGGAAATTAGCAAATAAAACACCTGTCATTTGAAAAGGGAATGCAGATTAATGAAGGGCAGTCAGTTTAACTGTCATAGGGATGATGCCAAAAGCTAATATTAAAGATGTTACTGTAACACAATTTTTCAAAATAAATTAGGAAATTAGGTGGATTTGACATGCATTGTAAAGGAGAAATCATGGTTTAACCGTTCAGGATAACACACTTCCAAGTATACTAAATAATCTTTGGTTCCTTGCCCAATGAACCATTTACCTACCTCCACCTTAAGAATATTCAATGACTCTGTGTCCACAGCCTTCTGAACAAAGACCTCCAAAGTTGCACAACCCTCTAATAGAGAGAAATCCTCCCATCTCTGTCATAAAAGGACGATCACTAATTTTAAAAGTGT
Organism: Chiloscyllium plagiosum; assembly: GCF_037043375.1. Lineage (NCBI taxonomy): Eukaryota > Metazoa > Chordata > Chondrichthyes > Orectolobiformes > Hemiscylliidae > Chiloscyllium > Chiloscyllium plagiosum. Next base: position 31,811,496 of record NW_028270162.1, on the reverse strand, counting down.
TCCTTAGTTCTGCATTCGGCTACAAAATGAAATATCCTTTCTACATCCACCTTACCAAGAACCATTCAGGGTCTTATAAACTTCTGTCAAATCACCCCTCATTATTTTAAACTCCAGTGAAAGCAAGCCTAGCCTGTCGAATCTCTCCTTGTAAGCTAACCTATTCACTCCAGCTATTAATCCAGTAAATCTCCTCTGAACGGTCTCAAAGAAATTCCAAAACGTTTGAAATTTTGTAAAACAAAATCAATAATAATAATTGAGAAAATTCCCAATGGCTTGCTAAAATCAAAAGCTTGGATCAATTAAACTCTCAGAGACCCAGCAACAATAGAGTTGTGCACTTATACATGACCAATGTGTATTTACACAATTGGCTTCTTGTTTGCAGTGTCTTCCAAACATCTCAATGTTGGTCTTGCAGGTATGCAAGACAAACACAAAATTACAGCAAGTTCCAAATACAATGAAATGATTTAAACAATTTTATTGGTATTGTGTTTATTGAAGGACGAATTTGACAAAGTCATCAATAGAATTTAACGGATAAACAACATGTCCGACAACACAAGATTTCTTCTTTTGAGTACAAGCCTGGATCATGTGCATTAATTGCAGATTAGGCCAGGAACTCAGGACTTTCGGGTTTCAAGGCGAGAATACCACCAGTCTAAACTGGTAGCAAACCATAAATAATCATAATGGATGCATGTGGATGATCATTCCTTGGAACAAATTTGAGTTAATCTTACCAATGATGTTCATGTCCCAAAAAAGAATATGGAGTTGTTGAGATGAATTGCAGAGCTGCATTTGAGGGGAAGTTGAATAAGTACATGAGGGGAAAAATACATTAAAAGAACATTGCATGTTATTACATGAATATCAGGTGAAATAAGGTGGGAGAAAGCTTGCGTGAAGCACAGACATTGGCATTGACCACTTGGGCTGAATTTTAGAAGGACAGATTTCTTTGTTAATTCTGTTTCTGAAACAGTGAGTCAGTTCAACTGACTATAATTATGCACAATTCCCCTACTACTGGTGCAAGGAAACAGTTTTTTAAAAATTGTAATTGCAAGAGTGGTAGAGAAAAGATGACACATACTGACACCATTTCACAACATTAGAGAAACAGTTTGGGTAAGGTAACGCAGATACTTAATGCAGTAAACAGACAGTTCAATTGGGATGTTACAAAGATGCAAATTGCACAAAAATTCTGGAGCTATTAATTTTTTGTTACCCTAAGTCCTCCTTTATTCTATCATGGCATATGGACATTGTTGACAAGGGCATAAGTAATTGCTCCCAAATGGCTCACGATTTCAGAGGGCAGTTAAAAGTTAACCACATTGCCATGATCCAGAGGCAGATTTAGGTAAGGATGGCAGATTTCTTTCCCTAAAAGGCATTAATGAATCTGATGGATTTTTATAACAAAGAATGATTGATTGTTTCATGGTTACAGGTGCTGAGACAAGGTTTCAATTCTAGATATGATTAAATTGAATTTAAATTCCACTCACTGCCATGGTAGGAGTTAAGCCATGTCCCCAGAACATTAGCCTGAGTCTCTGGATTACTGGCCCAGTGATATTACCTCAAAACCACCACCATCCCCTGCAAAGCAGTAAATAACATTTCATTGCAGCAAGATTTATAGCGGAAGGATGTCAATGCATGATAAATTTCAAGTATTGCTGAGGGAATGCTTTCCGGGTAATCCAAGTTGGAGGATGGGGAAAAAAATTGTGGCTGTAAGAATTGTGCTTCTTTTTTGAGGTGTTTTAGGTGTTGGAGGCGCTTTCCTCAAATTTCAGGAACAGCAATTACTGTTTTATACCTGTTGCATTGTTTTGGAACTTTGGGAGAAAAGAAAAGTCAAAACAATGGCACTTTTAAAAGGGTGAAGGACAGACAAAAGGTAGTACATAGTCAGCAAAGGAGAGAGAGAAAGAAACCTACACAGCTGACACAGCAGTGAATCTGTGCAATTACTGCCTTTGCTGTTTGAATTCATGTCTCTCTGGACATCGGAGTGTGTCGAGGAAAACTTAAACAATGAAATTTACAACTGATCTTGGAGGAACCTGTAGGGAGAGCTCTCAGCACAGGAACAGATAAGTGCATAGCTTTTAACGTGTAACCTTACTGTAACTCGACAGTAGTGAGTAGAGTGAGTTCTTTCTTGATTATGTGTTTTATTGAAAGATTTCATGAGACAGATATTACATTTTTAAAAATATAAACCTTAAGCACGAAGTTAGCCTGGAGCACTGTTCTTTTCAGAGCAAAAAGACAGTGCTATTTTCTGCTGTAAATTGTGAAGGGGCGCAGATGGCCTTTAGTGGAGTGATATGCTCTTCCTGTTAGATGAGGGAATTTAGGGAGAGTTTACATATTACTGAGGATTATGTCTGCAGGAAGTCAAGAATCCTATCAGATCGAATGGATCAGTTGGAGCAACAGTTAGAGGCAATGAGGAATTTACAAGAGCCAGGGGACGAGATGGATGGCAGTTCATGTTGCAGTTGTATAAGACTGTGGTGCGGCCGCATCTGGAGTATTGTGTGCAGTTTTGGTCGCCATACTATAGGAAGGATGTGGAGGCACTGGAACGGGTGCAGAGGAGGTTTACCAGGATGTTGCCTGGTATGGTAGGAAGATCGTATGAGGAAAGGCTGAGGCACTTGGGGTTGTTTTCATTGGAGAAAAGAAGGTTTAGAGGTGACTTGATAGAGGTGTACAAGATGATTAGGGGTTTAGATAGGGTTGACAGTGAGAATCTTTTTCCGCGTATGGAGTCAGCTATTACAAGGGGGCATAGCTTTAAATTAAGGGGGGGTAGGTATAGGACAGATGTTAGGGGTAGGTTCTTTACTCAGCGAGTCGTGAGTTCATGGAATGCCCTGCCAGTAGCAGTGGTGGACTCTCCCTCATTATGGGCATTTAAGCGGGCATTGGATAGGCATATGGCGGATAGTGGGCTAGTGTAGGTTAGGTGGGCTTGGATCGGCGCAACATCGAGGGCCGAAGGGCCTGTACTGCGCTGCATTCTTCTATGTTCTATAGGAAGGGAGAAAAGCTGCAGAAACAGTCAGATAGATGGGTTAACTCCAGGAAAGGCTGGAGAGGTAGGCAGGAAGAGCAGGAGTCTCCTGTGGCTATCCCCATTTCAAACAAGTATGCTGTTTTGAAAACGTAGGGGGTGATGGACTCCTAGGGAAATGTAGCACAAACAGCCAAGTTTCTGGTGTCAAGATATGCTCTAATGTAATGGGGGGTAAATCGGGTTCCAAGAGATTGTTTGTGATAGGGATCTGTCTAGTCAAAGGCACAGTCAGGCTTTTCTGCAGCAAGCAGCGAAAAATCAGAATGGTGTTGCCGCCTCCCTGGTGTCAGGATCAAGGCTATCTCAGAGAAGGTGCAGAATTTTCTCAAAGGGGAGAGGGACCATCAGGAGGTCATTGTACACACTGGAACCAACGACATAGGAAGGGAAAAGGATGAGATTCTGAAGGGAGAAGAGAGAGTGTTAGACAGGAATTTGAAAAGGAGGTCCTCAAGGGTAGAAATATCTGGATTACTCCCAGTGCTATGAGCTAGTGAGGGCAGGAATAAGAGGATAGAGCAGATGAATGTGTGGCTGAACAGCTGGTGCAGGGGAGAAGGGTTCACATTTTTGGATCATAGGAAAGATGGATTGCACCTGAATTGGAAGGGAACTAATATACTGGCAGGGAGATTTGCTAGAGCTACTTGGGAGGATTTAAACTAGTAAAGTGGGGAGTGGGACCCAGGGAGATAGTGAGGAAAGAGATCAATCTGAGAATGGTACAGTTGGGAAAAGGAGCGAGTCAAACAGTCAGAGAAATCAGGAACAAAGCAGAGAACAAGGTAGGACTAATAAATTAAACTGCATTTATTTCAATGCAAGAGGCCTAAAAGGGAAGGCAGATGAACTCAGGGCATGGTTAGAAACATGGGACTGGGATATCATAGCAATTACAGAAACATGGCTCAGAGATGGACAGGACTGGCAGCTTAATGTTCAAGGATACAAATGCTACAGGAAGGACAGAAAGGGAGAGGGCAAGAGAGGAGGGTGAGTGGCATTTTTGATAAGGGATAGCATCACAGCTGTACTTAGGGAGGATATCCCTGGGAATACATCCAGGGAAGTTATGTGGGTGGAACTGAGAAATAAGAAAGGGATGATCACCTTATTGGGATTGTATTATAGACTCCCTAATAGTCAGCGGGAAATTGAGAAACAAATTTGTAAGGAGATTTCAGTTATCTGTAAGATTAATAGGGTGGTTATGGTAGGGGATTTTAATTTTCCAAACACTGTGGCAGTCCCAGTTTGTGTTGAGGGTTTAGATGGAGAGGCATTTGTTAAGAGAGCTCAAGAAAATTTTCTGATTCAGTGTGTGGATGTACCTACTAGAGAAGGTGCAAAACTTGACCTACGCTTGGGAATTAAGGCAGGGCAGGTGACTGAGGTGTCAGTGGGGGAGCACTTTGGGGCCAGCGACCATAATTCTATTAGTTTTAAAATAGTGATAGAAAAGGATAGACCAGATCTAAAAGCTGAAGTTCTAAATTGGGAGGCTAATTTTGGTGGTATTAGACAAGAATTTCCAAAATAATGGGGGCAGATGTTCGCAGGTTAAGGGACCGCTGGAAAATAGGAAGCCTTCAGAAATGAGATAATGAGAATCCAGAGACAGTATACTTCTGTTAGGATGAAAGGAAAGGCTGGTAGGTGTAGGGAATGCTGGATGATTACAGAAATTGAGGTTTCTGTTAAGAAAAAGAAGGAAGCATATGTCAGGTATAGACAGGAGAGATCGAATCATTAGAAGAGTATAAAGTCAGTAGGAGTATACGTAAGAGGGAAATCAGGAGGATAAAAATGGGACATGAGATAGCTTTGGCAAATAGGGTTAAGGAGATTCCAAAGGTTTTTTTTTTATAAATACAAAAGGGTAATGAGGGAGAAAATAAGACCCAGCAAAAATGAGGACTGCAGATGCTGGAGGTTAGAGTCAAGAGTGTAGTGCTGGAAAAGCACAGCAGGCAAGTAGCATCCGACGAGCAGGAAAATTGACGATTCCGGCAAAAGCCCTTCATCAGGAATGAAGCTGGGAGCCTCAGGGGTGGAGAGATAGAGAATAAGGCCCATCAAAGATCAGCAATACAGCCTGTGTGTGGAGCTGCAGGAGATGTGGGAGATATTAAACAAGTATTTTGCATCAGCGTATACTGTGGAGCAGGACATGAAAGATTTTGAATTTGGGGAAGTAGATGGTAACATCTTGAAAGAAAGTCCATATTACAGAGGTGGTGGTGCTGGATGTCTTGAAACACATAAACGTGGATAAATCCCCAGGAGTTGATCAGGTGCACCCTAGAACTCTGTGGGATGCTGGGGAAGTGATTGCTGGGCCTCTTGCTGAGATATTTGTATCATCAATAGTCACAGGTGAGGTGCTGGAAGACTGGAGGCTGGCTAATGTGGTGCCACTGTTTAAGAAAGGTAGCAACGAAAAGCCAGGAAACTATAGACCGGTGAGCCTGACGTCGGTGGTGGGCAAGTTCAGATCACTTACACTGCGGAAACAGGCCCTTTGGCCCAACAAGTCCACATCGACCCGCCGAAGCGCAACCTACCCAGACCCATTCCCCTCCACCTAACACTACGGGCAATTTAGCATGGCCAATTCACTTACCTGCACATCTTTGGACTGTGGGAGGAAACCGGAGCACCCGGAGGAAACCCATGCAGACACGGGGAGAATGTGCAAACTCCACACAGTCGCCTGAGGCGGGAATTGAACCTGGGTCTCTGGCACTGTGAGGCAGCAGTGCTAACCACTGTGCCACCATGCCGCCCACAGGATTTAAAGTATTTGGAAAGGCAAGGACTGATTAGGGATAGTCAGCAAGGCTTTGAGTTTTTTGAATAAGTAACAAAGAGGATTGATGAGGCAGAGCAGTAGATGTGATCTGTATGGGCTTCAGTAAGGAATTCGACAAGGTTCCCCATGGGAGACTGGTTAGCAAGGTTAGATCTCACAGAATACAGGAAAAACTAGCCATTTGGATACAGAACTGGCTCAAAGGTAGAAGACAGAGGGTGGTGGTGGAGGGTTGTTTTTCAGACTGGAGGCCTGTGACCAGTGGAGTGCCACAAGGATCGGTGCTGGGTCCACTACTTTTCGTCATTTATATAAATGATTTGGATGCGAGCATAAGAGGTACAGTTAGTAAGTTTGCAGATGACACCAAAATTGGAGGTGTAGTGGACAACAAAGGTGGTTACCTCAGAGTACAATGGGATCTTGACCAGATGGGCTAATGGGCTGACAATTGGCAGATGGAGTTTAATTCAGATAAATGCAAGGTGCTGCATTTTGGAAAAGCAAATTAGAGCAGGACTTATACACTTAATGGTAAGGTTGCTTAATGGGAGTGTTGCTGAACAAAGACAGCTGGAGTGCAGATTTATAGCTCCTTGAAAGTGGTGTTGCAGGTAGATAGGATAGTGAAGAAGGCGTTTGATATGTTTTCCTTTATTGGTCAGAGTATTGAATACAGGAGTTGGGAGGTCAGGTTGCAGCTGTACAGGACATTCGTTAGGCCACTTTTGGAATATTGCATGCAATTCTGGTATCCTTCCTATAAGGATGTTGTGAAACTTGAAAGGGTTCAGAAAAGATTTGCAAGGATGTTGCCAGGGTTGGAGGATTTGAGCTATAGGGAGAGGCTGAATAGGCTGGGGCTGTTTTCCCTGGAGTGTTGGAAGCTGAGGGGTGACCTTATAGAGGTTTATAAAATCATGAAGGGCATGGAAAGGATAAATAGACAGTCATTCCTTGGGGTGGGGGAGTCCAGAACTAGAGGGCATAGGACAAAAGGAGAAAGATATGAAAGGGATCTGAGGGGCAGCTTTTTAACGCATAAGGTGGTGCATGTATGGAATGAGATGCCAGCAGAAGTGGTGGAAGCTGGTACAATTGCAGCATTTAAAAGGCATCTGGATGTTTATATGAATAGGAAGGATTTAGAAGGATATGGGCCAAGTGCTGGCAAATGGGACTAGATTAGGTTAGGATATCTGGTTGGCATGGAAAGGTTGGACCGAACAGTCTGTTTCCGTGCTGTATACCTCTGACTCTAAAAGGGACTTGCTGTTGAAGATGATCTAGAGATCATCCATTATCCAATCAGTACCCTCTCATCATGCAGTAAAAAAATGTTGTTTCCTTTGGAATTTAGTGTTCTTGCAATTCTGCCCTAATGAGGGAAAAGCTTCCACAGTATCTTTTTTTTTCCAACAATGCTTAAGTTCTGCATCACCAACTAACTGTATACAAAAGGAATCATACGATTTCATCAGCTTCCAGTCAATTGCATATGTAGATATAATCCTGAAAGTGTTTTTGGGGAAACCCAATCTGATGTAGCTTTTCAGTTGTGTCACCTACTTGAAACCACACACAAACCCTATCTAAAAATACATTTGTTAGGTACCCTTGAACTAAACTAATAGTAAAGCCCCAAAGTAACACATTTAACTGTTCAATTTAATTAACAATAAAAAGTCTCATGATCTAATTACTTTTTTGTTACCATTCCAATCAAATTAATTGTCTTTATATCATTCCTCATTCACAAATATACTGCAATTTCTTACCAAGTGGATTAAGGAGTGTAGAAAATTACTTTGCTCTAATGTGCAGAAACACATGGTTCTGTTCCTAAAAATCTTTTTAATACTCAAACAGAACAACTATCAAAGAACTTACAAACGAACAAAACTTGTCAGGAAGTGGTAGCAGGCAGACAGAGGTATATTCATTAATGTCAGTGATAAAAGCTCCATACAGTCCCAAGATGTCACCAGCCAATCACTTGCGTCTATAGGCAATCAGATAGGCAATTCACACCAATCTGGTCATATCCCAAAGTAGGACTGGGGCAGAAGGAAATTAAGAGAAACTTTCCCTTTTTCTCCCTCTTTATAATAAAGCAGCAACATCGTGGAGGTATATTATCATACAAAACATAAAACAAAATCTGTAATGTTTTGTTCATTTCAATCTCTGAACATCTCTGTTTACCTGAATAGTTCATCAATGTATTCTTTCTTTGAATATCATCCTAATGTCAGGGGTTTTTAGACAGGCACTTATAGGATGCTGGATTAACATAAAAAAGATCAAGAGCAGTTTTGGTTTAAGTGTTGCATTTCCAACATAATTATTTCTCAAGCAGAATCTTTGCTCTTTATCCCCATATTCATATTGAGGTTCCTTTATTTTGTGGAACATTATTTTAAGAGTTCTCAGCCTTTTAAATCCTAACTGTAATATTATTCAGCATCCATGACATTTCCTCTCAAAATATATACTGGGGTTGCAATGAGGACTATAGTTCTCCATGATGTATATTAACAACTTAGTCTTGGGTGTGCAGATGCAGTTCTAACATTTGTGGATGACACAAATTGAATTGAGTGCTCAACAAAGTAAACAGAAAGAAATTGTACCAATCAATGAGAAGTCAAGAACTAAAGGACCCAGATATAAAGTTGACTGAAAAAAGAAATTAGTATGATGAACAGCAATTTTTTTTAATTGCAGCAAGTAATTAGGATCTGGAGACAGATTCAATTGTGGCTTTCAAAAGAGAACTCGATCATTATTTGAACCTGTACAGACATGTCAGGCTGAAAAGTTACAGTTCAGATTGCAGCCATTCTGTGGTATCCACTTAAATCAGAGCATGTCGTATATTGCTGTGCACCTTAATTTACCTTAAATATTGGCATAACCAAGGCATATTCCAAGCTGATTCGAACCTGACTCAGTGTGATGTATACATTACGTTAATGTGCCTTTGTATTATCATATAAAACAATGCACATTTGCAAACATGTTACAGGTGAAATTACTTTGCATCATACTAAAAGTGCAAAAAAGTCAAAAGAAATATTCTCATTTAAATAGGTTCAAAGTTCAGGATAGTTGCAAACATTTCTGTCAAGAACTTGGCCATTTAATGATCTTGGGTTGGATTTAAATCTTATGGTCACCTTTCATGAATAGTGTACACAAAAGTCAGGGAAAGACGCACATTAAAATATACTATTAGCATGAGATTTCCAAACACAGAAGAATTTAACAGATAATGAAATCAGGACTCATGTAACCAATACAAAACCAAAATAAAATTTCACCAGCATATGATTAGATGTCTGACACTGATTATTATAACAATGAAGGAAATTAACTACAGTCAATTTGGGATGGCTAATTGAATGACCAGAAACTACCAGTTAAATCACTCATTTAACCTAAACTCTGTGCCTTTACATGGATACCTCACACAACAGCTGATAATCAGACACAAAGAAACTCAAGTGTTCTTTAAAGTATTTATTATAAAAAATACATTCAATGTTGCACAAGATACAGTTGAGAACAGCAGTTTGAAGGATTCAAAGACTTCTCGTAGCCATCGTGTCAAGATTCTTTAAAAGTTGTAAGGGCGATAATTAATACTTAATATCATTTTAACTGACTGAACCAAAACCATACATTCTAAGGCTTTGCTCACTTAGTAAGGCAAAAGATCATGGGATATTGAAAATGTATCACACTAAACAGCGTACACTAATGGAGAAATACATAAAGACTTACACCTGCACATAAAATAACAAGTATTCTGCACATGGATTTATACCACATTGTTTATCCCCCATAGTCTATCAGCTTTATTTCTTGCTTTGCCTTTTCAATATCCAGGACTAACATCCACTCTGATCTGGCTACACCAATCAGTCTAAATTTCTTTCCTACCCCACAGTTTTCAGTTGTACGACCACAAATGCCTCATATTTCCTGGAAAATAGAACATTCATTTAATTCATCTGGCAAGTACTCATTTTATTGCTCTGGAAAAAAAATGGGGAAATGCCACAAAAGTAATCAGTGCACAATAACAAGTAGAAAAACAAGAGATTCCTAATATTTTAATACAAACCATTAGAAGAAACAATTTAAATATAAATTTGTGAAAATCATTCCAGTGTTTACATGAAGACATGAATATGGATAGGTACATTTTGGGAGGAAGAATAAAGAGATAATGAACTGCTTGAATAATAAGAGTATAAATAGGGTAACAGAACAAAATGGACCTGGGGTTTGCAGATCACTAGAAGTGGAGATAAGGTAAAAAGATACATCATAAGTTTATTTCTAGGAAGAAGAGGTGAAAAGCAGCAAAACATGCCCAATTTTTATCATCCATTTGATAGACTTCACTTAAATTACTGCGCACAGTTCTAGTCTCCATATTCTAAAACAGGTACAGCCACCAGAGAAGGTGCAAAAAAAAACAAGCATTACAACAAAATGAAGAGAATTTACCTAGCAGGAAAGGCTGAACAGCCTGCAACTCTTTCTTCTTTTAGAGAGAAGGCAAAGGGTTGACTTTATAAAGGGTCTTTGAAATTATGGAAGGTTTTAACAGAGTAAAATCTGGAGAATATGCTTTCATGTGTAAAAGTGACCAAAACTAGAACTCAAAACGCAAGATGCTAATTCATTCTAAAGTAGGAAACCAAACACCAATCTTTTACTTCATTTTAAACTTATTTATAGAACATTACATTACATTTAAATCCTCTCTAATCAACACCAGTATCTCAGAAGTCTCAATGTGCTCAAGGTACTTAATTAATGCCCTTCAACTGTGTAACCTTAAACTCAATCATAAAATGAATATACCATTACCAGATTCTCTTCAATTTAGTCATAGCTGTTTTCTTGAAAGCAAAACATAGAAAATAAACAATATTCCCGAAAAACAAATTCCATACACATTCCATAATAAAAGATGCCCCTCTTCTAGGACTGACAACAGTCTCTTTTCAATCAGCATTTCTTTGTGAAGAATCCAATAACTGTTCACCAGTGTTATCTGGAGATTCTTTCCAGCATCTCACTTTCACCAATAAGATCAATCACACTTTTTGCTGAGTATACATTTTTGATCATCTATATAATAGTCAATGGATAAGCAATTCTCAATATCCCTTGTACTGTATTTCCCTTAAACTGTTTGATAAGTAGAACTCCATATCTCTTGCTTCTACAAGAGTCAGTGCTTCCCAGTGAAGCTACTCTTTATTTTCTTACTTTCCCACACCAAGAAATAATATTTTCTATTTTCACCTATCAGTTATAAACTCAGCTGCATATACAAAAATCACCTGGAAGATAGCGTGAGATTTCATGTCCTTTGGGCACCCCAATAATGGAAACTGGAGTACGCATTTCTCCATATTTAATTTTTAACTCTTCTAATTGCCCTTAAAACATCCTCAATTATAGTGTATTTCATTATATTACTTAGTTCCAACACATCAAAACTGGCTGCACAGCCAACTGAACTGTGCAAACAAGCTAACAATTTTCTTCTTTAGATACAAAGCCACCTTTCTGTGATGACCCAGCAGAATTTATCAAGATGCAAATAAGCTTAAGGCTGTTGTCTCAAGGTTAATTCCAACTTATTCTGCTTAATGTCTAAACCTATAAAGTTTCCCAAAGCCTGATTTCCAATGTTAAAATTGACTTTAAACATAGCTATAATAATTGCTCAAATACCACAGAACCACTCAGAAACTTATTGCCATTTATTGACATTAAACATGTCTGAAAGTTTATCTGTGGCACATTGCTGGATCTGCTTTAGTAAGACAAATTTAAATTCAATCCATAAATGCATTTGTGTGATTTCCACAGCTTCCATTTTATACCTCCCACCTCTTCAGTTGATTTCAAAAACAATTCCCTATGAAATATTTGTCCTTTCAGAAGTGCATCTGTATGTCAATCAACATACTTTTCCATAAACACATGACAAAAATAGCTAATAAAATATTCAAGGTCACTTTTCCTGATGTGGTGCAGAGCCCTTGAACATCTTGATCACTGCCTCTTTAAAATCCTGAGCCACCAGACTTGTTTTAATCTTAAATGTCCAATTTGGAAGGACATTTTCCATACATATTCATCTATGGATGAGGCTTGTGATCCCGTCTGGCATTTCTCCTGACAACACTCTGTCCAAGCTTCTAGTTTTAGTAGTATTCCCACATGTTCTGTAGCTCTAGTTCTATTCTAGTCAAGCTACAATCTCTATTTACCCTTCTATGGCTTTCTGAACATACACTAGAGGCACTCTCCCTCTATAATGCCATTACACAATAGTTTCCTTATGTAAGTCATTCTGGTTCCACTTTGAGAATTTGTACCCGGTTTCTTGCTTTCCATTGTTTCACCACATTTTGCCAATCCATTGATCTTACCTCTTATCCATCTTCTAGCATATTTAGCCAGTATATGAACTTGCCGATAGCTTTCTCTTGCTACAATCGCTGCAACTTTCCATTCAGGTATGTACATTCCTCAAGTATCCAGTCTGAATAGTTGCACATGACGGTCCAGTTTTGTGTATCTGCATCATTCTGTCTAATGTAATCTGGACCCTGATCTACTGAACTGTTCCTCATAACTGTAAAATAGGCATGTGTAATTACTACCTAACCATTGCTTTCTATTAATTGCTCAGATTTATGGCTGTTTGTAATCAGCCTTGTTAACCAGGATGAAATGCACCTTAATAATTTGACTACCACATTGAAGAATCACTTTCAGAAACCACACCCTTCCACTTTCACTGCATCTTTCCACTCTCTATGACCCTCTTAAGTATACAAAATCTCCAGGATTAAAGTTTATCTTGGACAGCCTTGTAAGATGCTTTACAGCTCACAAACCTTCTCAAAGACTTTCACTTTGCTGCGTATCCTTCCTCCTGCATGTAAAGTATTCAAGCGCACAGGAAAGATGAACTGATTGTCATCTCTTCTTTCTAGCAATATAGAAGTTATTTTGGGACTCCTCTCACAGATCAATTGATGAGGACAACAGCTGTCAGCATGTGACACAAATATTCCACATGGACTGTCAACATCAAAGCAGTTCTTAACTTGCCATTTAGTTCATCAGCTAAAGTACATTGGTGTATCTCCCTGACCATTATCTGATTTCTTTCAGAGTTCACTGTTGAAAGATCAGAAGTTTGATATTTGTGTATGTCTCTTACCATTACTAAATTGTCCCCTTCGACAGTCAGAAACTTAGACAATGTTTCCAATAAAGTCCCAATTCATTTTACCAGGATTATATCTCCCTTTTGTATTGACCACGCATTACTGTGAATAGAGCAGATCAACCTGCGACACCTTCAAAACATAAAATATTAATGTTTTTGTCCAACATCTTTAAATCCATGGCTTCTATTTCATTAATATGTGTGAGAACCAAAGACTCGCAATGGAAAATTGCTGTGCCTTCAGATATTCTTTAGAAGTTACATTTTTCATTAACTTCTTCAACAAGCTTGCAACACTCACTTTCAATCACATTCACATCCTTAAGCAGGAGTTTGACTCTAACAAGGATGAATAAATGGTGTGTGTAACTTTAAATCAACTTGATTTTTCTTGCAACTTTTTAATAACCTGACGCTATTAACGTTGATCTAAAATTCTGATTAGAAATATCAGGCTGTGTTTCAGAGATGCAATAAAGCCCAGATTGGATAAGTCCCAGATTTACTGATTCGCCAAAAAAATTGTTTTATCGTGTTCCATATTTTGGTTTCACTTGAGATTTTTTCAGGCAAGGGTCTGGTGCTAGAAAAAGCACAGCAGGTCAGGCAGCATCCGAGGAGCAGGAAAATCAATGTTTCAGGTAAAAGCCCTTCATCATCATTCCTGATGAAGGGCTTTTTCCCAAAACATCGATCTTCCTGTCTCCAGCATCTGCTATGTCCACTTTCACCTATTTTTTTCAGGCAAGCCTTGCTCAGCAGTAAGGTAACTTACTGTAGAATACATCCCTACTCATACAATGGCTAACTTCAGCAATGTTTTCTGAAATAATTATCCTTTTCAGTGACTTCAATGTTTTGTCATCTCCGAAACTGAAACAAATAGAACTTTCATAATCTTTGCCTTTACTTCAATCCTAAGCATGTTTAATCAATATGTTCCATCCAACAGCGTAACACTATCTAACACAGCACAATAGTTCTGCAACTAATACACTATTTACTGGGCTAAAACTTCCTCTGAAGAGCAATTCCTTCAGACTGATCACCATCATCTCAACTTCCAAAGTTGGTGTGTCATGTTTTACTTCGAAAACTCTGCTATTCTGTTTTTGGTATTCCATTCCACAATGATGTTTTGAGTCACACCTTCAGTACCTGTTAACTGAATCCTGGGTATTCCTGGAGATTATGAATCTGATACTGCTACTCCAATTCCATTGTCTGACAGGTCAGTTTTAAAAAAAGAAAGAAAACATCTTTGTTTCTAGTCCTTTTACTTGTACCACTTCTGATGTACTGACACTTATGCCTCATATCTGACTGATCTCCAAACGTCACAATCATCCTTTGTGGACATTGCAGAAAGTCCCTTTTGCATCATCAGAGCTGCTAGAAATGACTGCATCCACAGATTTTTATTTAAAAAGCAACAGTTAAGACCAGGAACCTGTGTGAGAGATTTTAGCACAATCCAACAATTTAAATGCAAATATTAAATCAACAATCTCCAAATTGAATTTGCACATTCTGTTTTACTATCTGTTAAAGTCCACAATACATTCTGAAAGACAGACTTTTGAAGTCTGACCATATCTTGTAGTCATTCAGAGAACATCGGTGGGTAATCATGTTCTTACAATTCATATATGCTTTCAGCCCTTTTTTCACGAACGTAACTCCGATTACAATTTTCTAACCAAATCAAAATTTCCTTAGTTTCTGACAAACCATGTTACTCCATCCTGAAGACAGATGGTGAAGTAGGAAACCAAACTCCAATCTTTTATTTAATACCAACTTAATTTACTAAATGTAATATTACATATCCCTACCTCCTTCCCAACCAACTTATTTGAACCTAATTAACAAGCAGCAATCCATTCCCATTATTGTTCAGTCCTACATTCCATTGGTACTGAGAATACAGGGCAGGGTTGGATATCAGGAGTGTTGGAATAGAAATACTGACGTTTCTTTGCTGTAACAACAGTCTATGTAACACCATAATTTAATTTTAGAAGTCTTGTACAGATGTAAAAACAGATGGCAGGCACTTAAACTCATAAGAACATCTAATTTAACACCAAAGTGGGATGTTTCAACTTCTGTATATATGATTTCTGACGGGTTCTTTTCCAGAGTAGGAGAATGGCTGGAATCTGCCATAAAGAGCAAGACATTTTGTTTTCCTTAAAGGTGCTTTCTTCATAAAGTATTACAGTAGCTTTGATAGAAATGTCACTTACTTATACTAATGAAACAAATACTCACATCACCAACAGTCACCTTCAATTTATGACAAGCTTGTTTGTTGAATATTATAGAATTCGATGAATTTTCTAAAGGCTGCAGTTTTGTGGCTTCTGCCTCCACTGATAAATCTATGAAAGTTTTTTGAAAAAGTCATCCTTAGAAGGGGCAGTACTTACATGAAAGCAGTGGTACGCAGGTTTTTTTCTGGACCAGAAGAAAGTGTGGAGTGGAGTCAGTGTTGGGACTAGTAATAACTTGGACTTGGGTGTACAAGACGAGGACATGAAACTCGGAAATGCAGACAACAAAGAGGGTAGTAGGACTTAAAGAGGATATTGACAGACTGATGAAATGGGCAGACACATGGCAGATTAAATTTAGTGCAATGAAGTAAGTAATGGTGGGAAAAGTGCGCAGAGGCAATAACTAAACTGAACAATGGGTACCGGAGCAAAAGGGCCAGACTGGATGTAGGTACACATATCTTTGAAGGTGGCTGCGGAAGTTGAGACCATTTGGAACGACATGAAAAATCACTGTCTTTACAAATAGCGGTAAAGAACACAAAAGCAAAGAATAAAAAGAAAAAGCTGGAAATATTGCGTTAGTCAAGCAGTATCTGTGAAAAGAAAATCTGTAGAAATAGGTAGGTGCAGGTTTTAAGCAAGAGAGATGGGGGAGGGAGGTAAAATAGAAGGGAAGGCCTGTGATTGAATGGAAGGCAAGAGAGAATAAATGACAACAGGAATGATGGTGCAAAGTACATGAACCTTTGGTTCAACAATTTTGGATTATAGTCACTGCCTATTTTTTGGACAGCAGAATAAGGTAATGATTTTGTCATGCCCATTTATACTTCCTCCGGACTCACATTTTGTTTCTCTATCCGATTACCACCTCCATTTATCCTTCCATCTAGTTATTTAATCTCTCTTGCCTTTTCCCATCACAGGACCGTGCCTTTTGCTTTTTCCTCCACATCTTCTCGATCATTACTTGCTTAAAACTGGCAACACCTTTAATGACTTCTTCCCAAAATGGAAAACATTGACCCAGGTGGTTAAATTTTCTTCTTTCCCACAGGTTCTACACAATCTGTTGAATACTGCCAACATTTTTTGTTCTTAATCTCTGATTTACAGTATCTACAGTATTTTTTTTTCGAAGTGCGAAATGTTTACGAGGGTCTACAATGATATTATGTCCAATGCCATATATTGGGAAAGACATCAAAGTCTTGGACAGGATGCAGAGAAAATCTATCAGAATTAAACAGGGACTGAAAGTACAGGTGCACAATCCTTTATCCAAAATGCTTGGGACCAACTGGTTTTCGGAATTCAGAATTTTTTGAATTTCAGAAAAGGTGACAGTTTGATGGTGAATTTTTAAAAAATCTTACCAAACAGCAGACACACTGAGCAAAATGGCCCTGAAACTGAATTGAGGCCTGCCAGTGCCAGGCCAAGGCCCCCCCCCACTAACGTCGCATTTGAGTGACATGCATCGAGTGGGTGTGGAGTTGGGTTAACTGTTTGCTCGCCAAACAACCTTGTTCATGAGAAAAAAACTTCACAACGAAACTTTCAGATTTTGGAGCTTTTCAGATTTCGGATAAAGGGTTGTCTACCTGTATTTGGTTAAATGGAGAGAACAGATATTAGGGCTATGTGGTGGTGCTCTTCCAATTCTAGTCGTTTGCAAATCATGGATTTTTGTTACTGCATAATTGGAAGCCATAATTTTGGCTCCCTCTAGAATTTTCTCTCAATTCTACTATTTGTCTCCTTTTAATATATCTAAATATTTCCTTATGTAACCTACTGTTTGGTAATGCTCCATTACATTTGGCATCCTCAGTCATTTTACTACATTCCAAAGATGTATATATAAATGGCAGTAATTACTGACTGCTCTACAAGGTTAAGGGAAAGTTGACAGTCTTAAGGGAAAGTTGACAGTCATTTTCAAAACCATAAAGGGTTTTGATACAGTAAATAAAGAAAAAAGTTTACAATAGCAGCTCTATTGGTAACTAGGACACAAACATATAATGCAATTAGCAAAAGAACCAGCAGCACGTGAAGTTGATCTTTTTACAGAGCAAACTGTGATGTACTACTGAAAGGTTGGAAACAGATTTAAATAGCACATTTTAAAAGAAAGTGGAACAGGACTGGAAAGGGAAATATTGTAGGGATAAATGGAAAGAGTAGGGGAGTGGATCTAATTGCATAACTCTTTCAATATCCAGTACAGATGAAATAGACCAAATTGAATTTTTTTAAATAGCACAGGAAACCAAGTTTAAATAATGTTCAGTTCATCAGCTAGCACTGTACCACATTTCATGACCAAATTTAATATTCTCATTTCCTCTAAAAGGCACTTGATCGAGTTCCTCAGGTGCTGTTAACTCTTTGGCACTTTATCCAAGTATGGGCCTCAGACTTTGTTACTCGCAGAATGCCAGTGGTAACATCAGAACCAAACGATTCTGATCCTTACTCAACCTACTCACTATATAATGATGGCATTTAGGCATGTTCCTAACCCGTGATTTCTAATGCCTACTGTGGCTAATGTACTAATTAGTTAGTTATCTGTCACTTCTGCAACCTCGGAGATCTTCCTGATCTATGAACTCAATGCCACAATAAGCAACAATAGGTGCAGGAGTAGTTCATTCAGTCTTTTCAGTCTGCTTTCACCTTTCAATAAGAGCATGGCTGATCTGATTATGGCTTTAATTTTGCACTTGGTACATTTATTTATACAAACCATCTGGAGTGCACAGGGAAGCTTTTTTTTTTGAAAAGCAAGAAATTTGTTTGTGTACACTGCCCCACTGTATGTTTACATGGTCTTAATCAGATGACCACCAAAATGAAAGTCGAAAATAAGAATTGGCTTCTAGTTTATTTAATAAAATATAAATGAAGCTTTAATACATCATGGTTCTAAATAGAAAATGTGTAGATAAGATCAGAAACCCTAAAACAATTATGTACACCAATCAAGTTTCAGATTTTGCACAAAATTGCATACATAATCTAGTTTGAGCATGTAACCACCACTTTGTTTCCAATGTCTAATCCAATATAACCACATCACAATTAAGGTTTCTGCCACATCATTACAAAAACATAACTTATTCTTTAAAATGAAGATTTTATTTTCCTCAAGGAACATTCAAACTTTTCTAATGAATGGATTTGGCTTTTTTTTCCAATAACACAATGAAGGGGATTCTATGCACTGATGTGAGAAAAATGAGCACCTTTCTACTAGTAACACATTATCTGTTTAACATTATTTATACCTGTTCACTGGTGAACCAGAACATAGCTTAAATGCAAAAACACTTGCTTTTCCACCACTTAAGTATTTTCTTTGGTTCTTTTAACAAAGTCTGCAGTTTCCTCAGGAAGGAGTTGGAGGAGTAATCAAAGGGTTGTATTGAGGCATTAGAGTTGAAGAAAGATTATCGTAAATATTCAAAAACATATTTCCTTTAAGGTGACTCGCGTTAAATTCATTACATTTTGATTTAATAGCAATTTACAAAACATACAGACTGTATAACTTAGGCTTTCATAAGCCACCAACAACAATGTTTTATTGCTGTGCACAGAGCTTGCAGCTTATGTGTACCTGAGTTTAACTATTTTCTTGTTCAAAGAAATGCACTGATCAAGAATGTTGAATTACTCGGGATAAACCTTCTGATTTTTCTTTTGGAAGATGTGTCCTGGTAAACATGCTAGTTTCTTTAAAAAAAAACAAAATCAACTGAGAGGAAATGTACCTTTCAGGTTTGAAGATAAACTAAATAATTGTACTCCAAACTTGGGAAGCAAACAGAAATTTTGGAGCAAAGGAAATACCTTGAGTAAATAATAAATGCTCATGCTTCACAAAGAATAATGCAAAAAGGAGCGTGCATACATTAGCAACAATCTTAATACCATCAATCTGCTCTCTTCCCATCCCTGGGTTAACATTATGGGGTTGTGCACTGTATTGATGCTGCTAGTACAGCAGAAATGAACAAGTACTACTTGAGCCAAAAATGAACTGAAATGCATCAAACTAGAGACATGGCATCCAGACACTGATATTCATAGATACAGGTTGCCATAACTTTCAAACTAATCATTTGGTGTTAATTATTGGGTTTACCCTTAAAATCAGAAGGCTTACTGAAGGACAAACATTTAAGACCCAGCCATTCAGTTTAGGTTGCTCAAATATCCAGATCACAGCTTTCCATTTTCTTTAAAGTGCAAAAGTCACAGACAGAAAGAGGGAAAATAGCATATTACTTATGCTTTTATACCAGGACGGTTATCTCCAACCATGAGACTCTCATGTCATCGGAAATGCCACTGCAACACAAGTTGATGCTATGAATCTCCACTGATGTTACTGATCCGGTTTACTGCTTGCGTTGCTTGTTCAGGCATCAATGATGGATCTGATAAAATGGATGTAGTAGTACTAAGTTTACGGAGCGTGCTCAGTACCACTGAAACAAACAAAAAAAAAACTGGTATTAGGTTGATGATTCATCAAGATATAACGTTCAATCAGATACGAAAATATCGATTCAATTCAAGATTTCCAATGCAGGAAAAAAAAGATTATTGACTGTCAAAGGGCATGTTGACAGCGATAAAAAGTGGAGAAAGAGAAAAACCACACATTCTGACAACATCCCTCATTGTATAAATTGCTGTGCCACTTTGGAGGCATACAACCTACTGAAGCAGAAAGTAACAGTCATTCTCATAATCACACCAATCTGTTCATATTTTAACAAAAACACACTGATGTTAACAGAAATATCTCCCCTAGCAAAACTGGTGCAATCCTGCCGAAATCTAAATTCTGTGGTTTACTAATTGACGTGGGTAGTTATTAGCATTCTTGTACTGCTCATATTACACAATACGATAAAGAGTGAATCAGATAAGATGACCTCTCAAGTTATTTCTTTTGATTTCAAATCCAACCTATATTGAAAAAGAACCCTTTGGTCCAACCCGTCCATGCTGACCAGATATCCCAACCCAATCTAGTCCCACCAGCCAGCACCTGGCCCAAATCCCTCCCAACCCTTCCTATTCATATACCCATCCAAAGGCCTTTTAAATGTTGCAATTGTACCAGCCTCCACCACTTCCTCTGGCAGCTCATTCCATAAACGTACTACCCACTGCGTGAAAAAGTTGCCCCTTAGGTCTCTTTTATATCTTTCCCCTATCATCCTAAACCTATGATCATTCTTTCCCAGGCGATTTCCTACTAAGAGTTTACTGATTAAACCTCATTAAAGAAGAGTAAATAGCATGTTGCATGGTTGGTTTGATGACCTATCATTCTAGGAAATTGTCTTTGATGCATTCCATTAACTTACACTATATACTATTCCAACTTGATGTTTGCAATCTATATTAAGAATAAAACCCTACAACAATTGTGTGCATCACCTTTGTTACGTTTAGATTCTTATGTCTTGAATAATGATGTATTAGTGAGCCTATAAACTCACTAATTAATTTGGGATAATCCCAACAGATTAGCCCTGTCTCCAGAGCATTACCCTGGGTGACTGGGTTGCTAGGTAAAAACAATGACTGCAGATGCTGGAAACCAGATTCTGGATCAGTGGTGCTGGAAGAGCACAGCAATTCAGGCAGCATCCGAGGACAGACAAAATCGACGTTTCGGGCAAAAGCCCTTCATCAGGAATAAAAGCTTTTATTCCTGATGAAGGGCTTTTGCCCGAAACGTCGATTTTGCCTGTCCTCGGATGCTGCCTGAATTGCTGTGCTCTTCCAGCACCACTGATCCATGACTGGGTTGCTAGCCTAGTGATATTAGCACTATGTCACCATCTCTTGACAGAGACCTGACAGAGATAAACCAATTTAACAAGCATGTCGTTATGCATACTTATCAGGTTTTCATTTGTAGGAACTCCACTTATAGCCTCATCTGATTATGCTTCAGTGTAATGTGTCTCTCCGGCAAACTAGCACCTGTATTATCCTTGTTCGCTGCCTGGTTGCAGGCCTCTGAAGCCTGGTGTCCCTTCATATGCAGATCCTGTCAGTATCTGAGCTGGTGGCTATGAATGAGAAAAGTGAGCAATGGTGTTTCTGCTTCCTCATTATCTTCCTGCTCTTCCATTTCTTGCTATCACTGTGTGGCCAAGTAATACTTCATGGGAATCTGAAAGGGGAAAGGCACGAGGGTAGCATTGCCATGAGGGTGGAGGTATGGGAAGAAGTGTGTATGCTTATATCAACTGGGGTGTTTCAATAAGAAGAGATAGCGGGATAACAGGAAAGCAAGTTATGAGAAATATTAGGTGGAAGTTACTATTACCATCATTTTCAACTATTTCAACAGTGCTAGTGGCCAAAGGCTCGGTCATCAATATTCCAATCATGGCCCCCAAGATGTCTTTCACAAGATAAGAATATGCAGCTTGGCACCAGTTATGCACCACATTGTCCTGAAAGAGGAAAGGAGATCTAGCTGTGAAGGCTGTGCAATATATAAGAATGATGTGGTTACCAAGTTTGAAGAAAATACCAAGTTTGAAGAAAATACCAATTTAGAGTGAAGTGAAGCTATGGGCCTGTGCAGCAGTGTCAAATGTTGAGGATGCGGCGAAGCTACAAATCATGACTGACGGACATTGTTGATATCTGAGTATGTTGCACACGGAACAGAGTTTAAGATTAATAGATTAGTTGATGGGATTTTGCATTAAGGTATGTTCACTAACTTTGACCACTATTGTCTTAAAATTTCTTATGCTGAGGGTTAGCCTGCTGGCATTGTTTGCCACAGCTATCTATGCCTTTTCAAAATTTGCCTGGAAGGCCTCCTGGCTACTGAAATAATCTCTCTCCACTACCTGCACTGGTTCAGCATGAAATAATTTTTCAACTCTCATGTGCATGACTAAGGAGCACTCCCTGCATCAAAACAGAAGTAGGCCACCAGGCCTTAAAGGCTGTTTGAACATTCAAATACATCATAGTTTATTTGTGAGACAACTCTGTTTGTTTTCTTTTGTTCCACATCCTGAATATCCTTACCTAATAAAGATCTGCTAATCTCAAAGTCTTGAAAATTCTACATGATCCATCAACTTTAGCTGATGTGCAAAATGAATTTCAATTTTCTCTATCCTTTATATTAAAAATGTATTCCTTGATTTCATTTCTGAAGAGCATTGCTCAAATGTGAAGTCTGTGTCCCCACGTATACAAGCCTTACAATACAATAGGTTTTCTGTAACCTTTTCATAAAATCCCCTTTCTTCTGGAGTTGTCTGCCTTGAGGCAAGTCTGACCCACAGCGACATTTAAAATTTGCAACATAGGTAGACAGGGTAGTTAAGAAGGCATTTAGCATGCTTGCCTTCATTGCTCAGACCATTGAGTATAGGGGTTAGGACATCATGTTGAGGTCATACAGGACATTGCTGATGTGTCTTCTGGAGTACTGTGTGCAGTTCTGGTCGATTTGTTATAGGAAGGATATTATCAAATCTGAGAGGGTTCAGAAAAGATTCACCAGGGATGGTGGGTTTAAGTTATTAAAAAAAAGCTGATACTCTGGGAACTTTTTTCACTGGAGTGTAGGAGGTTGATGAGTGACCTTACAAACCTTATAAGATCATGAGGGGTATTGATCAGGTGAATAGCAAAGATCTTTCCCCTAAGGTGAAGGAGTACAAAACCAGGGGGCAAATGTTTAAGGTGAGTAGAGAAAGATTCAAAAAGGACAAGACGGAAAACTTTTTTACACAGAGTGGTTCGTGTGTGCAATGAACTGACAGAGGAAGTTGTGGATGCAGGTATAGTTACAATGTTTAAAAACCATTTGGAGAAGTACATGAATAGGAATGGTTTGGAAGGATATGGGACAAATGTAGATAGGTGGGACTAATTTAGTTTGGGAACATGGTCTGCATGGAATAGTTGGACCGAAAGATCTGTTTCCATGCTGCAAAACTCTATAACTCTGTGACATGATCTCCATCACAAACAGAACAAAAAGAGAGATCCTGAACACACATCAGCCGGAAAGTATATTTAACTCCATGCTGTTCAAAACAATCTGATTCACGCCTGGCCTTAATCAACTGACCCGCCCCAAGGAGTTTGAGTTGCTGTGGTGACATACACCTTTATATTAATATTGGAGCCTGGACTTAATGGAGAGTAACGATAGAGGCTCCAATTTTTCCCGTCACATTCCTGACCAGAAATCTCTCCTGTTCCTACTTCCTGCGGACAAAAGGATCCTTTTGATTTGGTCCAACAGTAATTGGCATTACACTAGCACTGAAACATACAAGCATATTACGCATTTGTGAGATCACTGGCTGCAAGCAGCATGTCAATCATTCTCAATCAGCCTGTGATAGCAGATTTCAGAATACTGTCTACCATCACATATTGTTCTGCTATTAGATTCTAAATACTCCAGTTGATGCTAAGAATTACAGTGGAAATCAATTTAAGATCATCAGTCAGGATCACAGTGTGATTCATTAGGGTGTGCAACAAGTTACATATATTCACACACAGGACACTGTTCTTTGGAGACAAAAGTTAATTTGTCCATTTACTTTGAGGAAAGGATTATGGAAACTGTCAATCCTGCTGTATTTCCATGGCAACATTCTAAACTATTATGGTCTACTTGCCTGATCTGAGTTTAATCAGCTAAGACGGACAATCATCAATTCCCACTGCATCTTCATGTCAACCAAGATCCAACTAAGCGGAACTCTGTTCTTGTGCTGAATAAATTAGGCTCCCTTTTAAAATTTTGTGTTCTAGTCCTGATGAGTGCAAAACAAAAAGCTTTGACTTAGCGTCCCTATTTAACCAATGTTTTAAGTTCTGTATTTCATTTTTTCTTTCTTGGATTTGAAGCAGATGACTCCATACTAATAGACTCCATACTAATCTCCATCTACCAGCTTCATAGAATCACTTAACTCATGTCCCTTTGTAACCTTTTACTCCCAAGTCCATGATTTATGCATTTTCTAACTTGGTTACTTCCATCAAAGTCATTGATATATAGTGAAAAGCTAAAGCTCAGCATGCATCCTATGTTACCTATCAGACAACATTCACTTATCTTGATATTCTTTCTCTTACTTACCAAACAATTGATCATGTCACAAAGTCACAAAAATTTCATTCATTTCGCTATGGATGCAACCTAGAAGTTAAACTCAAACATATGTCCTCTCTAATATCTATTCTGCTGACTCAAAATAAGCTGAACTTTTAATGAGATCTTTAGGAAAGATGTCCAAATGTTAAATTAGTCTAAATCACAAAATACAACTGAGGTTACAACAGAAGTTCAAAACCCGACACCAAATATTTATCTCCTTCAAGTCTGAAAATTTAAACTTCAACTCATTCAACCATTAGGCAGTATACTGGGCACATCAACTCTAAGATCCTGCAACTGATGGAGTTTTTCAATTATAGAGCCTACTTTGCATTCAAAAATATAGAAAATATAGTTCAATTCACCAACAAGTGTTTTGATCCTGACTCTTCCAACTCCAGATTTGACAGTTCTGTTGCTACTCAGATTATAGGGGCTTTAATGAGTGGATCAAGACCACAAATGGAAAGTCATTTTCGGTGAAAGTGCATTCGGCTTGCTCAGTTTGAGGGTGAACCGGCTTGGCTGAACCAACAGAACCTGACCAGACAATCCATTGGGATAAAAACCATGTGTGTTAAAAATAGCACTGGGGTGGAATCAAATACATCATGGAAAAGGTTTTCAAGAGTTTCTGATCTGCACAGCCGCAAACACAGCTCCTTGGTGAATTAGAAAAAGATCCAAAGCTAGTTTACGACATTTGTCTGACGTCTGTCAAGCTGCCTGATCTGGGAGAAAACAATTATTTTGTTGCCATAATGATATTACTAATGCAGTCAGGCTAGATTACAGAATATTTTTCTGTACTTGTGAATATGGACATGTCCCCTCATTCCATGGAAGTTGTAAATAAGTTAAGCACTGCTGTTAATCTTCCTCCAGAATTTATTCATCCCTGTATTTCAAATTGCATCTTCACTTGTGAACACAGTAAAAATCACTTAAGTTATTGGGCCAGCACAGTGGCTCAGTGAATAGCACTGCTGTCTCACAGCACCAGGGACCCAGGTTTGACACCAGCCTCAGACGACTATCTGTGTGGAGTTTGCTTGTTCTCCCCATGTCTGTGTGGGCTTCGTCTGCGTGCTCTGGTTTCCTTCCACAGTCCAAAGATGTGTAAGTTAGGTGGATTGGCCATGCTAAATTGCCCCATAGTGTCCAGGAATGTGCAGGCTAGGTGGAGTAGCCATGGGAATGGCAGGTTACAGGGGTAGGGTAAGGTGGTGAGTCTGGATGGGATTATCCTCACAGGCTTGGTGTGGACTTGAAAGGCCGAATAACCAACTTCCACACTGTAGGATCTCTATGCCTCTATTGCAATAAACCACCAGAAAAAGTATATTTGTCTATGAAATTGTATTGAAGCAGATGACTCAGTGTAAAATGCATGTTATACGACTGGAGATGCATTCAGACAGAAGGAGCAATTGATGACCAAAAGAAACCTGGAAATACTGTACTGTAGCTCATAACATATGCTGAAAATTCCATGAAGTTTGAGGCAACATAATTAATTTTGGCTGCAGCAGGAGTAAACCTAGGAGTAACTATGACAGAAATTCAAAGCCATCATCTCCTCAAAACAATTCAACAAGATTACTAGACATGACTGATGAGTCACAAAGTCATGCTTTGAGCCTCAGGAAAATTTTTATACTCATTGAACAGCTCATTTGCTCTGTGGCTGATGATATATTCCAGTGATTTCCCCAAGCTGGATGTTAAACTATCTAAAGTTACCTTGTTTCTCTCTTGTACCTGTGTCGTACTTCCAATTCTGTAATTCAAAAATCTCAAATCTAAGAAGTTTAAGAAAACATCTGCAAATTTCCACATTTTATTATTATCCTAGGGTATAAACCATGTGATCTGGGTATATATTTTATTCATTTTCTCAATGTTACTACTGTGAAAAACAACATTTATTATCCATTACAGCATGCGGGTTATACCCAACATTATATCCTTATTAAGCCCATATTGCCCTTCACCCCTCTTTTTTTCTCAACATACTTCTAAAATCCTCAACAGTTAGTTTTTATATCTTTTGCAAACATTGATGCTTGTTCCCTT
Source organism: Chiloscyllium plagiosum (assembly GCF_037043375.1). Classification (NCBI taxonomy): domain Eukaryota; kingdom Metazoa; phylum Chordata; class Chondrichthyes; order Orectolobiformes; family Hemiscylliidae; genus Chiloscyllium; species Chiloscyllium plagiosum. The sequence continues at coordinate 31,784,745 of NW_028270162.1, read as the reverse complement.
TTAGCATAACATATTCCTTTATTTTGTTTTTTTTTAAAAAGTTTTCTCATCTGGTGGATTTTTACCTTTCATGCATTTGAGAAAGTGTCTCTTTCAATTTAATACAATATTTTACCTGTCCGTTGATCAACAATATTCAAACACACAAGGTGGAGATTGTGGCTTTTGCAAGGGTGTGCTATTGTCATAAGACATCAAAGAATGCAGTAAACAAAACATCAAATTCAAATTATGTGACCGACACAAAATTTACATCACTGTTAGATTATTAAATAGCCCGGTTTGCTACTGATTACTAAATTTAATACAGCCTTATCCCCTTGACAATTCTAAAACCGATTGCTGCAGGAAACTCCTGAATACATTTCAGAAATTCTAAACCTCTTCTTTTTGAGCTACTCTTTCAGTTTATATGGAAATAAGATAATGTCTCCCATCACTGTATCACCATGCTGTTTCAGCAACTTGCTTTGCTGATTTTCATATTAATATAAGCACATTACACCTGTCAGGCGATCAGTAGAGAGCTCACACAAAATTCTTGCACCATAATTAATTTTGGCTGCAGCAGGAGTAAACCTAGGAGTAACTATGACAGAAATTCAAAGCCATCATCTCCTCAAAACAATTCAACAAGATTACTAGACATGACTGATGAGTCACAAAGTCATGCTTTGAGCCTCAGGAAAATTTTTATACTCATTGAACAGCTCATTTGCTCTGTGGCTGATGACATATTCCTTTGTGGTCCCTCAGTTTTACCCTTGCTCTTTTCACTGACTGATATTCTGTTCTATTAATGTCGTGGGAAGTCTGCCTACAAATATTCCTACAATTCATCCTTACATTACCGCCCTATTCTTTCCAAAGATCTGTATTACCAGCTTTCATGTCCGTAAGTCTTATTTGAATAGTCAACCCCATCTTGACTACATGTATTTTTGGACTTAAAGAACTTCTACTTGTTAATGCTCTGTAAATTATGTCCAATCAATTTAATTATTTTATTTTTTAACATTCCAGATTAAATTTTTAACACACAATTTAGCGCTACTTTATACAACTTGTGCTTCCATGAATAAAATATTTATATGACTTTTGTCTGCTTTTGTATTTAAAGAAGGAAAATTTGAAACCCTGAAATTAAGAGATGATTTACTTCAACCTTATTATAATTGACTTACTTGGTCGAAGAACTGGTAGGGAACAGTACTGATCCAACCATGAAAGTGTTGTCTTGCATAAATCATCTAAACTTGTAGTCACAACTGTATCATTGAAGGAATCAAATAAAGGCTTTATAATTATGCTGAACTGAGTAGAGTGTCAAGGATCACAAACTTTTTGTCATTAACCATGTTATAATATTTCATTATTAAACAGCAAACATCGTTGCTAGGCTCAACAAATTCAATATTATTTAGGTAGTATTCTGAAGATATTTGTATTTGATCGTACTTGATAGCAAATTAGTAATATATGAAGGTCATCATAGTCCTCGTGGACCATAGCGCCGCTCTCTCATTACAGAGAGCGAGAGAGAGAGGGGAGAGGGGTGGGGGGGGGAGGGAGGAGAGAGAGAGACACACACACACACACACACACACACACACACACACACAGAGGGGAGATAGACAGGAGACACAGAGAGAAAGAGAGATAGAGAGAGGGGGGGCAGAGGAGACAAAGACAGAGAGAGAGAGAGAAAAAAAAAAGAACCAACTGGTGGTGCTTTAACCGGAGGGTCAGCATGCCTCAGGAGAGGATAGAGGTTGAGAACAAGAGTCCTTCATGGTAACCTCAACTGGTGCAGGAATCAAACTTATGCCGCTAGCATCACTCTGCATAATAAACCAGCCATCTGAACTAATTGACCGCCAAATGTGTCACAATTAAAACTAACAAGAAATAACTTTTCTTTTTAAAAAGAGTCACGTGATCAACAGCTTTAAAAATGTTGTTTAATCTTTGTTCAAACACTGAATGCTGAAAATATTAGGATCATAATAAGATGATAAGATATAGAAGGAAAGGTAAGACATTTGGCCCATTGAGCCAATTTCATTCAACTAGGTCATTATTGATTTGATTGTGTCTTCAACTACAATTCCCTGCTTGTCTTCTATGATTCTATGTTAATCAAAATTCTGTCTAACTCAACCTTGAATACATTCAATGGCCCAGCTTCCACTGCTACCTGTGGAATAGAATTCCGAAGCTTAACAACCTTCTGACAGAAGACATTCCTCTTCATCTGCATCTTAAATGGAGAGAGTAGATATACGGATTTGTGTACGTGCTCAAACAGCTTGTGGAAATTCTCTTTGTTCTGGATATAGCTTGTATTACAAATTCCTTTATGCTGTTTGCGTGTTTTTAGACAAAATGCACCACCACACAGTTTACCACATTTCAACATTAAAAGGATACAATCCAGAACTTCCAGTTCTGAAGTGTTCTTGATTTGACGTACTCATCAAATAATTCCTGCATATGATCAAATCGTTGCTGTGTCATTGGGACACCAGTTGCGGGAAGCTGCTTATGGCAGGTACTGAAATTAGGAATGCGTAGTTCCAAGTTACTACCAATTGTTAGATCAAGTAATTCAAAGACCCAAATCAACCTCTAGCATAACACAAAGTACAATGCGATTTAACCACTCAATGGTAATGATTTCCTAAGTTTTCCATTGAGTAGGTGAACTTACAAAGTCAGGAAAAGTCCTATGCACGATCTCCACTCGATGCAGTATTATGGGAAAGGGTACGAGAATGAAAAATTGGTATTTATCTCCAAATTAAGAAGAAAAATTAACCCGAATCGTGCTTCCTAATTGTTACCAGCACCTCCGTTCAGAAGTGCACCTGTACACAGGTTTCATTGTCAACAGTCCTGTTGGTGTTGCACCAAGAGTCGGCAAATTCAAAAAGAGGACAAAAAACTAAGAACCACTAACTCATGGAACGTGCACTAGTGTATACAGTTGAAGCTGCTGCATCCTCCATGGTAGAATAAAAGAAAGCTGAAGCCTTTAATGTATAGAGACAGAATAATTTGGCCAATAACGTCAAATATATCTCAGGAGTTTAGCCAAAAAAAATCTTAAAATCAACAGCAAAATTAAAAACAAACTTGACAATGTAAACTTTTTGGTGATGTCAACAGTTAACCAGAATAAATACAATTATAGATTTATAACTGTTACCACACACAATAAAGTGTTAAATTGTGTAATGTAAACATGTGAGGAACAACTGCAATTTAAAGAATCTTGCAATCCATCATCTCTGTTACATTTTACCCTGTTTGAAATGGGAAAAAGTTTTTCAAATATAGAATATGGAGGATACATAGCATAAACAACAATTTTTGGAGTTTATAATTGAAAAAAAAACTGTGTTTGAAGCTACGATTTAGAATTCTTTGGAGAAGGTTGACAAAGATCCTAGTCTAGATAACAAAACCTTGTGTCTCTTGGCCAGTCAAAGATGGAAGTCAGATCAGCGATGCAATCTCTTTGGAGAGGAGGCACTGACAACAGTTTGCTTGCTCCAGTGTGCAGATTGCAAACTCACCACCTCCAAGTCAAAGGTTTCTACTGCCAAAGGCTCAAAAGAAACAGGAGAGCCATGCAGGCCAGAAGGTCCTGAGCTTGCTCAATTATTTTATTGTTAACTCAGAGAATCATGGCTCAGAGAAAGGCGGCCATTTGGCCCATCAAGCATGTACTGACTTTGAAACAGTAATCACTAAGTCGGAGTTCACTCCATTCTTTCCCCTGCCATTCCTGCAAATTTCTTTTTGTAAGGGTTCACCTGGTTCCCTTCCGAAAATTTGAAATGTTGCTGATGTCATACCTGGAGGCTTGTGGGCACCATTGGACCCCTTACCTAAGGGAGGACATAGAGTGGATTCCTGAGATATCAGATCTGTCCTCCATGTGGAGGTCGATGAGACTGGATCTCTATTATTTGGAATTTGGAAGGATGAGAGATGATCTCATTAAAACTCAGGAAAAACTGTCTTACAGGTTGTGACAGGGTAGATGCAGGAGAAGGACGGAGTCTAGACCCAGGGGACACAGCTTCAGCATTGGAGGTAGGCCATTTGGGACTGATGAGGAGGAAAGTCTTCAACCAGAGGTGGCGAATCTTTGGAATTCTCTACCCCAACAGGGCTGAGGAAGTTCAATCTTTGAGCTGGTTCAAGACCAGAGATCAATCCATTTCTACATACCAATAACATCAAAGGATAGGGATAGTGCAGGGAAATGACATTGAGGTAGATGATGTTCAGCAGCGGTTCATTTGAATTGAGGATGACATCTGTCAGGCCAGACTGCAGATGCTGGAAACCAGAGTTTAGATTAGAGTGGTGTTGGAAAAGCTCAGCAGGTCAGGCAACATCCGAGGAGCAGCAAAATCGACATTTCGGGCAAAAGCCCTTCATCAGTCAGGCTAGGTAAATCTTTGGATGGTTCAGAAGAGATTTACCAGGATGTTGCTGGGAATGGAGGGTTTGAGTTATAAGGAGGGGCTGGACACGTTGGGATTCTTTTCACTGGAGCACAGGAGATTGGGAGGTGACCTTAATGAGTTTTATAAAATAATGAGGGGCATAAACGAGGACAAGGGCAGATGTCTTTTCCTTAGGGTGGGGGATTTCAAGACTAGGGGATATATTTTTAAGGTGAGAGGGGAAAAGAGTTAAAAAAGACTTGAGGGGCATTTATTTTTAATTCAAAGTGGTTTGAATGTAGAATGAACTTCCAGAGAAAGTGGTGATGCAAGTACAGTTGCAATGTTTAAAAGACATTTAGAGAAGTACATGAAAAATAAAAGCTTGGAGGGATATGGCAAGCATAGGCAGGGGGGATTAGTTTAGTTTGGGATGACGGTCAGCATTACGGACTGGTTGGACTGAAGAGTCTGTTACCGTGCTGTATAACTCTCTAACTCTATAAGAACAACAATGGATTTTAAAAACGCACTATACTTATACCCACTTGATTGATGCATTAAGCTCCTCAATTTCTTCCCTGAGACGTTTTGCTTCATCCTGCATCTGTGACCTCTCCTGTTGTAGTTTTGCTATGTATTCCACAGTTTTCTGTAGTGTTGCTGCATTGCTCATCTGCAGGAATCATATTAAAATGTTTGGTTAAAATACAAGCAGTGTTAATACCTTTCTGCTAAAAACTGAGAATATTTTTTTCGAAGAAAGAGTAAATGCTTCAGATTATGATGTTTCAGTTACACCATTCCTTCTTTCTCTCAATTCAAATCTTGCCAGACCTGCTGAGTATTCCCACCATTTTCCATTTTTATTTATGAGTTGATGCTTATTGGCTGACTAGATCAGGAGAGAAAAGGTGGAAAACTGAACAGAGTATTGCGTTAAGTGAGCACGTTTCCACTTTAAACCCGAGCAATAGTGGGGAAGAAGAGAGAGAGAGGGAGAGGGAAGGAGAAAGGAAGGGATGGAGGGAAACTGCCTGGGAAATTCTATCTGGCAACACAACGATTGCACTATGTGGATCTGACCTCCTTCTCTAAAGAAAGGTGTACAATTCGTAAACCTCTCCACTTTATCCACAAAACTCAAACTTGCAAAAAATTTCTATGTTCTGTATTCTAATAGTTACATTCCATGTACAATTCATAGGTGTTATGAAGTTGAAGGCATGTACTGTACCTTTCAGAGAGATTGAAGCTGTCCTGAACTGAGAGCTTAGAAACACCTGTATATATGACTAGGTGGTAGTCCCAAGTGTACTGGAAAATCAAAATTAATTGTTACGACACAGAGGTGAACCCCTCTGTTACTTAAACCCAAACACCAGGAAAAGCTCCCCTCTTAATCTGTTAAAACATGAGTGACAGAGAACTCCCAAGTTCCACTATTTTAAGAAAATAACATCAACTTTTTTTAAACTCTAAAAGTGAACATTAAACAACTATTCACAACTCTAAACCCCTCTTTCTGTTAACTGCTTATTTTGTGTCTCCAACTCTGTAACAATGCACTGTACCAATAAGACACTTATTAAAATTACATCAACTTAATTTCAAAACCACACGGCTGCAGTCATCTTCTGTGACATCACTCTCCAGCTGCTGAATCCCCGGGTCGTCTTCTTTTGTTTTACTGGGAGTAGGTTTCATATGAAAAGGTACTTTTGATAGAGGGGGTTTCCTAATTTCTTGGATCTCTCTCGAAGGCAGTTACTCGCTCTCCCATTTTCAAAATGTCTGCATTTTTAAATCCCCAAATTCACATTGTCTCATTGGTTTGATGCTGGCAAACAATAAATTCAAACTTGATTGGGTTTTAGTATCATTTAACTGATTGGTTAAATTCGAATCGCTGTCAAAACAGCAACCAAAACTCAGGTATCCACTTCACAGCCAAATGTTACATATTTTCAATTTTCCTGTACATTCTGGGACTGCCATCTAGTCATATACACAGGTGCTTATAAGCTCTCAGTTCAGAACAGCATTCACTCACTCTTAAAGGTACAATACATCCCTTCAACTTCATAACAACAGGGAATTTCTGAAATATGTACTTATAAGATGATAATTGGGTTTCAAACAGTCACTCCTTTTCAACAAACAATACATCAAGCAAAAAGTGCTGTGAATCTAATCAACCAACCTACCGGTTTTATATTAGACTGGGATTTTAAAGTAGTCACTAAACTGTGAAGAGTGTCAAAACCCATTCTGATGTTAAATCGCCTCTTCTGTTCTGCTGAAATGTGGTTCATTCTCAGACTCTGTCAACAAAGAAAAGTATATTTTAAACTTAATAGCCCTTAGACAATAAAAGGCTTTCTACTGTACATCACCAAAAGTACATACTGCACTCAAACGTAGGACAAGATTGGACTCACCTATAATACCCTAATTCGATATGAAGAGTAACATAACAAAATAATCATGAACTTGAGAAAACAGTATTATGAGCATTATAAGATGGAGTCTTTATTCTTTCAGATTTTAGTTTTTGTGAATCATTCCAAATCTTTTGCTTTCAAAAGAAACCCATTTGGGGAAATATGTTCTGAACTTAACCATAAGTATGCTCCTTGATTAGTATCATAATATAAATTGATAAACTCTATTTTCTCTATATGGGAGTCTTAGTTTTGACTATCATTTCTCAGTGTTTAGGCATACGAAGCACCGAATGTAACATACACCGTTTTGAAATGGGTGTCCATGGTTTTAAGGCAACGTAAGTATTTGGTAGTTCATGGAAAGAATAGAGCAATATTTAAAGCAAGCAAATTTTTGCATTTTCTTAACCATTTCTGCATTGCTTCCTCTTTGTCTTGCTGTTACTCAAGCCTGTCATTTGTCAAAGCAACAACTATAGTTTTTTTTGCACATACTGGTTAAATATATATGGATTTCTTTATGCAAATAATCAAACAGAAGAGAACCTGCAGTGGGATGACAAATAGGCCAAAATTATAACAATTGTGCTGTTCTCACATACTAGTGGAGGCTCAGATAACAAACTGTAATGTGCAGGCAACTGCTGAAAGTAAAGACCCCTCATGCAAACAAATACTGGGACAACATATCCAATACTGTCCATAGAGCACATAAATGCCCTATTAGCTTCTTTACAAGCATCCCAAAAAAAACAGAATTCTTTCAATAATATTGCAATAATAAGGCATCACCAGGTAACCAAAAGCTGGTGTATCGTAGTTAGTTTATCCATTAAAAAGGGTCAGTTCTCCCAAAGAAGTAACAGGTATGGGACCAGTGGTGTGCCACAAGGAATAGCACTGCGTCCACTCCTTTTAGCCATTTGTATAAATGATGTGGATGTGAACTTAGGAGGTATAGTCAGTCATTTGGCAGATGACACCTAAATTGGTGGGGCAGTGGACAGCCAAGAAGGTTACCTCAGAGTACAATGGGATCGTGATCAGATGGTCCGGTGGGCTGAACAGTGGCAGATGGAGTTTAATTTAGATAAATGTGAAGTGCTGCATTTTGGGAAATCAAATCTTAGCAGGACTTATACAGTTAATGCTAAGGACCTGGGGAGTATTCTTTGAAGTAAAGACAGGATAGTGAAAAAGGGTTACTTGTCTTTACTGGTCAGAGCATTGAGTAGAGGAATTGGGGGGGGGGGGGGGGGGGGGGGGAGGGGGTCATGTTACAGCTCTACGGGATATTGGTTAGTCCACTTTTTGAGTACTGTATTCAATTCTTGTCTCCCTGCTATAGGAAGGATGTTGTAAAACTTGAAAGGGTTCAGAAATATTTACAAGGATATTGCCAGGGTCAGAGGGTTTGAGCTATAGGGAGGAACTGAATAGGCTGGGGTTATTTTCCCTTGAGCATCAGAGGCTGAGGGGTGACCTTATAGAAGATCATAAAATCATGAGGTGCATGGAAAAAGTGAATAGACAAGGTCTTTTCCCCAACAGAGTGAAGTCTAAAACTAGAGGGCATAGGTTTATCATGGTAGGGGAAAGATTTAAAAGGACCTAAGGGGCAACTTCTTCAGGCAGATGGTGATATGTGCATGCAGAGGAAGTGCCAGAGGAAGTGGAGGAGGTTGGTACAAATACAACATTGAAAAGCCATCTGGATGGGTATATGAATAGGAAGAGTTTAGAGGGATATATGCCAAAAGCTGGCAAACGGGAGTAGATAATTTAGGATAACTGGTTGGCATGGACAAGTTGGACTGATGGGTCTGTTTCTATGCTGTACAGCTCTATGATTCTAATGACAAAGGAGAAAAGTCTCCACAGCATCGATTAGTAGAGTAGTTTATATTGATCTGACTCTTTTATACAAGGGCATTTGAAACCATTATGCAGCATGGTTAAACATGTCCAGTGATAATAATGGCTCATTGTGGCTAAAACATCTTTTCATCTCTCTCTAGGAGGGATAATAGTCTATACTGTTAGTGGCATGGAGTAACAGAGAGATCTAATCAGTAATCTCAGGAAGCCTTACTTCAGTTTTAAAAGCCAAACAGGATGCCAGGTGCCTGAAAATGCACAGCTTTATCTTGGGTTTCCTTACCCTTCATGTTTGCCTATTTTAAAAAATTTCTTGTCCCTTTATGTTAGCAAAGACTGACAATGTGTTAAAATATCCTTTAAAGCTTCATAGTTCCACTATTTAAATTTCAGTTGTGCACAACTTTCTTCCAACGTCGCCTATCAAATCAAGATCAAACTATGCTATTGAGCTAAGCTAAGAAAATTAACAATAAGCAGCACAGATCATTGAGGGAGACAGGAAAGGAGTGGGAGAGGGTTAAAAAAAATCAGTGAAGATCAGAAATGTACTGCATTTTTACTTCTAATAATGTACCAATTTGACAGAAAGTAGTTTATATAAAGCCTTCCATTAGTACAAACAACTCTATTTGATTGAAGTAACAACTACATTCCAGTACAAGTCTGCAGGTGATTTCCTGAATGTGTGATTTCCAAAACAAAACTGCAAACCTAACTGTGGAGCAGCTTCATCAAGGGTTAGAGCTAGTTCTGTAACCATCCCCAAATTGAGATCAACATACATTTAAAGGAAAGATACTTTTTGCTAAGAGATAAAATAAAACAAAAAAAATTACTTCATAAACCTGTTACCTTAAATGGTTGGTCTTGTTTAGCTTTTGTGGAATTGTTTATGGGGGACTGTGGGCTTGGGATTCTCTCAGAAGTCGCTGGAGATCCTTGGCCTGAATTCTGTCGGTCCCGGCCTGAAGAACAATAAATTAAACTAATTGCACGTATGTTCTTCAAAATTCTTTTGACAAATTATGCATTTTAATATATTCAGCACTATGCCATTTAAATATAAGATACTCAGGCCTATTGGAAGAGTGTGCTAGTTTTATTTGTGGTAACCTTTTGCAAACTCCTGGAAAGGAAGGAAGTAAAAGAACTTGCATTTATATACACTTGGTGACCATAGGACATTTTAAAACCACTATCAGTCAAAATATCTAATGCAATTCCATCACTATAGTAGAGAAATTCAGCAGCCTTTCCACACACAGCAAGTTCCCAGAAACATGTTAAATAATTTAATAATCTCCTTTACTGATGCTTGTTGAGGGATAAATATCAAACAAGAGATGAAATGAACTCATTTTCTTGATAATGACATTCCCTCACTACAGTTCTCCCTCAAAACTAGGCACAAGTGCCTCCTTAGATTAATTCTTGAACCACGATGAGAATTGCATCAATAATTAACCAATTCACGTAACAATGTGCCACCACTGAGTTGAAGTAAACAGTAAGGAAAACATAGAACAGTACTGCACTGTACAGACCTTTTGGCCCTCAATGTTGTGCTGACCTTTTATCCTACATAAGATCAGACTAAGCTAACATCCATGTGCCTATCCAAGAGTCATTTAAATGTCCCAAATGTACCTGACGCTACTACCACTGCTGGCAATGCATTTTACACGCCCACCACTCTCTGTGTAAAGAACCTATCTCTGACATCTCCCCTACACTTTCCATCAATCACCTTAAAATTATGTCTCCTCGTGATAGCCATTTCCACCCTGGGAAAAGTCTCTGACTATCCACTCTATGCCTCATCATCTTGTACACCTCTATCATGTCACCGCTCATCCTTCTTCGCTCAAGTGAGAAAAACCACAGCTTCCTCAACCTTCCTTCATTAGACAAGCCTTCCAGACCAGGCAGTATCCTGTTATATCTCCTCTGCATTCTCTCTAAAGCTTCCACATCTTTCCTATAATGAGGTGACCAGAACTGAACACAATATTCCAAGTGTGGTCTAACCAGGGCTCTATAAAGCTAAGCATAACTTCACAGCTTTTAAACTCAATCCCCTGATAATGAAAGCCAACACGCCATGTGCCTTCTTGACAACTCTATCAACTTGGATGGCAACATTTCATATGAACATCAACAACAGTTCCAATTTGGGGATAATAAGCTTTTAGTTTCAGCAGCCACATTAAAGATTTGCTATAAAGTCATCTTTCCCAACAAACCCAGAACCATCAAACCCATATGGCAATTTAGGCTGGTGCCACTTACATTGTATAATGGCCTCTCTTGTGCAAGGTACAACGTGTACAAATCTAAAGATGCCTCAATGTAGAGATGGCAAAACAAAAATGGATTTCAGCCGTGGCTGAATTTGTACTCTTTCCAAATTCACATTACACCAGATAATTTGGAAGAGGAACCCTGGCAATATACCAAGTGAGTAACTTTGTCCTCCCATCCATCTCTCCAACCCTAACAAAACATTGAGACTAACTGGAGCACGCCCACACTGAGATCTGCAAATTCAACTTGCCCAAGATACAGAACTTCTCGGTCTACATTGTTTTTTATTACATAGGCAACTGATGTAGTCCGTGTATTATCACAATCAGCTTGGTTTCACACAGATCATAAAAGAATGTACTAAGACACATCCAGAAGGAAACAAAATACAAGAAAGCACTATGGTCCATTTGCCACTTGTAGAAAGGTACCAAAAACTGGTCTCTAATCCTGAAAATTGAGGAGGGTAAAGTACACAAACGCGATGTTTAGCACTGCTACCTCACAGCGCAAGGGACCGGAATTCGATTCCAGCCTCACGTTTGAACGTTCTCCCAGCGTCTGTGTGGATTTTCTCCAGGTGCTCTGGATTCCTCCCACAATCCAAAGGTGTGCATGTTAGGTGAACTGGACATGCTAAATTGCCCAGTGTCAGGGATGTGTAGGTTAGATGCATTACTCAGGGGGAAATGTAGTGTAGTGGGGGAATGGGTCTGGATGGCTTACTCTTCGGAGGGTCGGTGTGAACTTGCTGAGTCGAATGGCCTATTTCCGCACTGTAGGCATTCTATGATTGTACATGAAGACTAAAATTCCTTCTAATATCCAGTAGATAAAGTGAATTAAATATTCACTAAAATATCATCCGTAAACTACTTATGCTCCTCTAAAATAAATCAGATACATAATGAAGAACTTCAAAATCCTATTTAAGTTTAGATGGGTATTTACCTGTTGGCGTGGGTGAAGGTGCTTGTTTTTTAGAGGTTGTAGGAGTGACCTGTTCAGCTTTGGACTGTAACCGGACTGCACTCGAAGCTGTATTTGATGCAAACAATTGCGAAATGTTTGACTTTGTAGATTTTGAAGTTTGCTGCGACGTACTCATTACTCCTGGTTGTTGTGCTGGGCCAACTAAAATATTGCCATGGAAATCACCTGTGGCCTACAAGAAGTAAAAGGATGCTGAATTTATTACCATACATTGAAGCTCAATAACATCCAGCTGGCAGGTGTGAACTCAAACCTCTAGCTAACTGTTAAAAATATCGTATTGCAATTTTTGAAATCGTCCACAGACATTCAAAAGATACATTCACAATGCAAGTACTTCTACATTCACAATAAAATTATTGGTTCTCCTGGATTATGTAATGTAGTGCATCATTCACTACTAATTTTGTGCAGACAATTTTCTGTCTTGATGTATAAAAGGAGAGACAGACATGGGTCATCAATTTGCACTTCTCTGTCCTTATATGATGCGTGTTTTTTAACAAATAAAAAAAACACTCTTAAAAAGGTGCATCTGTTGTCATTAGGTATGGGACAGAAATGAGAGAAAATGCATCATAACAGTCCCATCTGTCGAGTGAATAGATGAGCTTGTGAATCTTATGCAAAAGTTCAACCCAGTTATCTGCTTCAGAGATGCATATGACCCTGAAGTTGTCTAAGGTTGGCTTTAGATTTTCACCATGCACAGTTTTGTTGTTTAAATAGCTTTGAGTTTTTTTTTAAACCAAAAATATAAACCATAGATAAAAAAGATTTTGTAGAAAACAAAGATGCAAAAGAGAAAATGGGAGGAAGTGGGAGAAGAGAAGAGGAAAGGAACAACAACAGAATTGGGGTTCAAACATATTTATTAAAACAAAATCTAAAATGTTAAATTTTGAAATCTAGAATATTTCAATATTAAAGCACTGGAATTTCAACAATTTTATTACAATAATCTTAATGATGATTCTAGATGTGTGTAGTTGACAACTTACAGAATCATGAATCAAATGAGACATGGTCTTCTGTCAACAGGGTATCAAACGGTGGATATGGAAGTGAAGAAATGGTTGAACAAAATGACAACAGCAGAAATAAGTGATAAAGGGAGAGCCAAACACTGCAATTAGGAGCAAGGAACCATGGTTACTGGAAAAAGAGTTTTATGCCCAGAGAAACAGATAAGGAAGTAACATTAAAAGGGAATAGAAATGTGAATGTCAAATAATATAAGGACATGGCTGGAGATAGGCAAGTTTGTGGTAAGATCATGAAAGGTTACATAAGTTGGCAAATTTTAAAGGAAGACTGTGACCATTGGCAGGAATTTTTTTCTTTGAGGTAGAAGTTTAGGAATGATAGTAAATTTGAGGAAAGAGTCACATAACCATTCACATTTTTTCTATTCATATAATTCATCCAATATCCTGTTAAATGTCTCAATTGAACCTGTCTCCACTGCACTGCAGGCACTTTACAGCTGTGCCCTTTGATTCTTAATTTGTTTTCAAGTGGGGACAGTTTCTCCCTTTTCACAGTGTAGACAATTCCTGAATTTGAAAACTTCTATCAAATCTCCATTTAGCCTTCTTCCCACCAGGGAATCAAATCCAATCTTTAATCATAACTGAATTACCTCATCAATGGAATCACTCTTTCCAATACATTCACAGTGCTCCTTCAGTATGCCGTTCAGAATGATACACAATACTCCAACTGAGATCTAACCATTGTCACGCACAAGATCAAAATGTATTCTACTTCCCTATTTATGAAGCCTAGAATACTGCATGATTTGCTAATTGCTTTCTACCTGTCCTGTCACCTCTAATAATTTATGATCACATACACTCAATATTTCTCACTATGTTCTAAAGCTTTTCTGTTTGGCAGGTTTTCTTCAACTAATAATCAAGAACAAGTGCACACATCCAAAAGCTTTATCACTGTCTGTTTATACCAATATATGTGAGTGAGTGGGATGAAGGAACAAAATGTAAAATCTAAGTTTGCAAATGATACGAAGTTGGGTGGGAGGGTGAACTGTGACCAGGATGCAGAGGGCATTCAGCATGATCTGATCAGATTGGGTGCGTGGGCAAATCAATGGCAGATGCAGCATAATTTGAATAAACTTGAAGTTATTCACTTTGGAAGCAAAACCAAAAAGGCAGATTACTACCTGAATGGGTGCAAATTGGGAGAGGGGAGTGTGCAGCAGGACCTGGATGTTCTTGTGCATCCCAAGAACGGCACGGTGGCACAGTGGTTAGCACTGCTGCCTCACAGCTCCAGAGACCCGGGTTCAATTCCCGACTCAGGCGACTGACTGTGTGGAGTTTGCACGTTCTCCCCGTGTCTGCGTGGGTTTCCTCCGGGTGCTCCGGTTTCCTCCCACAGTCCAAAGATGTGCAGGTCAGGTGAATTGGCCATGCTAAATTGCCCGTAGTGTTAGGTAATAAGGGGTAAATGTAGGGGTATGGGTGGGTTGCGCTTCGGCAGGTCGGTGTGGACTTGTTGGGCCGAAGGGCCTGTTTCCACACTGTAATGTAATCTAAAAGTTGCTGAACATAAGCATGCAGGCGGAGCAAGCAGTAAAGAAGGCAAATGGTACGTTGGCCTTCACTGCGAGACATTTTGATAAAAGGAACAGGGATGTGTTGTTGCAGTTATACAGGACCTTGGTGAGGCCACACCATACTGCATGCAGTTTTGGTCTCCTTTTCTGAGGAAGGTTGCTCTTGCTCTCAAGGGAGAGCAGCGAAGGCTTACAAGGCTGATTCCAGGCCTTAGATATGAGGAGGGATTGACTAGGTTAGGATTGTTTATGCTGGACTTCAGACGAGTGAGAGGTGATCTCAGAGACTTATAAAATTCTAACAGGACTAGACAGAGTAGATACAGGGAGAATGTTCCCCATGGTGGGTGCGTCCATAAGCAGGGGTCACAGTCCGAGTATTCAGGGTTGACCATTTAAGACAGAGACAAGGACACATCTCTTCAGCCAACGAGTGAATTCATTCGCACAGGTAGTAGTTGATGCCAAAACATTGAATGTATTCAAGCAGCAGCTAGATATAGCAGTTGGGATCAAAGGTTATGGAGAGAAAGCAGGATTAGGCTATTGAGTTGGATAATTGGCCATGATAATGTCGAATGGCAGAGTAAGCTCAAAGGGCTGAATGGCTGCCTCCTGCTCCTATTTTCTATGTTTCTATGTTTGTAACTTTGAGCATTCTTTATAAACCAGAAAATGTTTTAAACTTGTGTTTTGAGGGCAGCATGGAGAAGGAAAGACAAAGATGAGAAACAAGGAAAGGGAGATTTAAACTATCCTCAGATAAGCACATGGATGCTTTTGGGATAGTGTAGGGGAAACAAGTTGAGAATAGTTCACAGGTTGGCGCAACATTGAGAGCCAAAAGGCCTGTTCTGCACTGTATTGTTCTATGTTGTAAAGAAAAAGGATAGCAGACGCAAACTAAAAAACTATATCTTTCAAATTTACATGTGCAATATCAGAGATACTTGACTAACATTAAATCACATTTTTATGCACTTCAGTTTTAAAGCTCTGTTTTTCATACTATAATATGAGAAAATACTATAATATCCCAACTTATTAAAAAAAATCGTGATTTACACAGCATGGCACGCAGCTTTTCAATCGATCAATGAAGGTCCGAGTTACCAGACGGTAAAGTGAAGCTGGACAAAAAAAAAACCTGCAATCTGTTTCATTTCATGGTAAGGTGAAGATATAGAAATTACAAAAGGTTTTGTTTAATCCCATCATTACTTCATCAAATATGTTCATGAATACAACTGTTTGTCCATTTTAGTTATTATACTAACCCCTTTCTCACCTTCTTAGAGCACTTGGTGATGTGACAAACTCCAGCTCTCAACTTTTCTTGCCACAGAACCCCATTCAGAGCACAGACCATTTATCTAATTTGACAATTGCATTTCTGTTCAAGTGAATAGTGCTGTTACAGGGACCATTTTTTCCAGCGTATTCATGGGTGACACAAGTGTCACTGGCTATGCCAGCATTTCTTTCCCATCCTCAAGGTGGCAGCGGTGAGCTACCTTCGTCAACTGCTGCAGTCTGCTTGTCGTGGGCAAACCCACAATGCCAATAGTGGGCTTCCAGGACAGTGTTTCAGGCATTTCATCTGAATGGAATAATCTACAGCAACTAACCCTGGCATTAAGAACATATTATCAAACATAGGGATAACTCTTACATATAATAACAAAATCATGGCGTGACTTTGATCATACACTATAAGTGCTCAAATAAACAGGTGGCTGCAGTATCACTGATGCTCTTATTCAGCATATGATAACATTGTGAACAAAGTGTTAAATGGCATGTTAGCCTTCCTAGTGAGAGGTTTGGGTATAAGAACATTGATGCCTTGCTGCAGTTGTGCAAGGCCTTGTTGAGACTACGTCGAGAGCACTGTGTGAAATTTTGGTTTTGTTATCGGAGGAAGGATATTCTAGTTATGAAAGGAGTGGGACAAAGCTTTACTAGATTGGAGGATTGAAATATGAAAAGAGGTTGGATCGGTTGAGACTATAAATCACTGGAGTTTATAAGAATGATGTAGTAGTGTGATGAGGGCTGCTCACAGAATTTTTATAGGTTTATAACAGGACTCGACAAGATAAGTGCAGGAAAAATGTTCTCAATGTCTGTGGAGTCCAGAAGCAGGGAAGTCAGAGGGTAGGCCATTTAGGACTCAAATGAGGAAAAGTGTCTTCACCCAGGCGGTGTGCCTATGGAATTTTCCACCACAAAAACAAATGAATATTTTCAGGAAGGAGTTAGATATAGTTCTAAGGGCCAATGGGATCAAAGAAGAATAGCATACTAGTTTAGTTTGGGATTATGTTTGGCATAAATTAGTTGGACCAAATAATCATATTGAAAAGTTCAGCAGGCTTGATGGGCCAAATGGACGACTCCTGCTCCTATTTTCTATGTTTCTATCATGAAGTAGGTATTGAGGCCAATGTTAGTAACAAGCTTTTAAAGAATGGTTAAGGGGCTGACTGACAACTAAATTCAGGAGATTGTACAACATTTAGAGAACAGTGATGTGATCTTTCTCCTCCCTAGAAGTGGCAGAAAGGGGAAATAATTGGGGGAGCTGGCCCACAGAGAAACCTGCCCTCTTTGCATCACTGAGCAATTAAATACTGGATAAGATGGTGCATGGGCAATATTCTCAACTTGCCATCAATTAAAGTCCTTATGTGATCACTTAAAGGCCACTCAAGAGCATCAACTCAGCACTCCCCTTTTACCTGAACCCCTCGACCCCACCAGGTGGAATTCCCAACTGGGAAACATCTGACTGGGTGTAACTGAAGGCATGGATGGTAGGCATGGAGCAGCCTCTTATAATCACCCTTCTGCCCTTGTCTCCAAGGGCAGAATAGTCTTCTCTCTCTGACATTCCCACTTCTCAAGAGGAAGAAAAAATTGCCTTCACAACCTGGATCCCGAGGTGTAGGACATGACCAACAGATTTTCAGACCCAAAATGATCAGCCTTTGATCGCTCGGCTACTTCCGGCAACCCGAGTCTCCAGTGCTGGGGTTGTGAAGGAGTAAGGTACTTGCCTTCACTTGCCTCAGAGCTCTCAATGGTTTACCCAATGTTTTATTTAATGACCTCTCCTAACAGTGGCCAACTGAATAGGAGTACATAAATCATTGCTGAGAATTCTGTACATTACTTAAAGCCATGTTTCCTTTTACTGTTCACTTGATACTGGAGGTTTCCACCCTCAGGCAACTGTCTGTATGGAACATAGTACAGCACAGTACAGGCCTTTTGGCCCTTGATGTTGTGCCAGCCTTTTATCCTACTCTAAGATCAGACTAACCTACTTACTTTTCATTATACTAAATTCCATGTGTCTATCCAAACTCAAATGTATCTGACTCTACTACCACTGCTGGCAGTGCAGTGCACTCACCACTCTCTGAATAAGAGAACCTACCTCTGACATCGCTCCTAAACCTTCCTCCAAATACCTTAAAATTACGCCCCCTCGTGACAGACCTTTCCGCCATGGGAAACAGTCGCTGGCTATTCGCTCTATGCCTCTCATCATTTTGTATACCTCTATCAAGTCACCTCTCAACCTACTTCGCTCCAAATGAGAAAAGCCCTAGCTCCTTCAACCTTTCTTCATAAGACATGCCATCCAGGCCAGGCATCACCTTGGTAAATCTCCCTCTCTAAAGCTTCCACATCCTTCCTATAATGAGGCAACCAGAACTGAACATAATATTCCAAGTGTGGTCTAACCAGGACTCTGAAGAGCTGCAGCATAACCTTGTGCGGCTCTAAGATTCAATCCCCCACTAATGAAAGCCAACACACCATACGCATTCTTTATAATGCTACCAACTTCGGTGGCACCTTTTGAGGGTTCTATGGACATGGACTCCAAGATCCCTCTGTTCTTCCACACTGCCAAGAATCCTGCTTTTCACCTTCTATTCTGCATTCAAATTCAACCATCCAAAGTGAATGATTTCACACTTTTCCAGTTGAACTCCATCTGCCATTATCAACCCAGCTTTGCATCCTCGTTGCAACCTACAACAGACCTCCACAATATCCACAACTCCACCAACCTTCGTGTCATTGGCAAGTTTACTAACCTGCCCTTGCACTTCCTCATCCAAGTCATTTATAAAAATCACAAAGAGCAGAGATCTTCCAGAACAGATCCCTATGGAACAGCACTGGTCACCCAGCTCTAGGCTGAATACTTTCCATCTACCACCACCCCCAGTCTTCTACGGGCCAGCCAATTCTGTATTCAGACCGACAGATTTCCCTGTATCCCATGTCTCCTTACTTTCTGAATGAGCCTACCATGGGGAACCTTATCAAATGTCTTGCTAAAATCTATATACACCACATCAGACACTTAGTATCATTCACTTTATTTTATTGAGGACATCACCTTAAAAGACAAATGCTACACTGATCTATTTCATTCAAACTTTCGAATGAATACAAGGAGAAGTGCTTCATCATGACTTAATTCTCAGGGCCCTCTTCGAATTATAGAAACATTTTTTTTTCCGCCAGGTAATGGATTTATGCAAGGATTTTCTGCTGGATTCCTGTACCATGCTAGATCATTGAACAATCAATGAACATTTATCCAGCCAGCTGGACCGGTGACTACTAATGCTTTTCCATACCAATTAGTATGGTTGGGAACAAGCTTGTTTTCATCTTCTCAGAGTTGGAACCGCTGTCTGCACTGGGATATTGCTCAACTCCTAGTTAGCTGAACCAGTCTCTTCGGTACCTGCATTTTTTTTTTTAGCAGTTAATGGCTTCTATTTTCAGCTTTGTTGCTTCATGATTTGGACTGCTCGGGTTCACTGTAGCAGGAGTCACTGTTTTCAAAACAGGTTCACTCAGAGGTGGTTTTTCTTCAATTGGTTCTTGAAGCAATTTCAGAGAGTATTTATAATTATCCCTCCTGGCATTAGGCCTATAACCAAAGTCAACCTAATTTCTTGCCGCTGACTTTTTTTTTGGTACAATATTCAGCTCCACCAGCATCTGGGGACAATCCCAAATTCTGTTGAGTTGTTAAATACGTAAATGTGATGTTAAAATCCACTTCTGATTACTTTTAAATGTGGTCATTTATTGGTTTCTATACTGGTCTCTCACGTATGATTCTGTCCTCTTCCTTGTTTCCCTAAATTTATGTTGCTTCATATATAAGCAAATTGTGTAAGCAGAGGCAACCTTTCAAACAAATACATTTCCCTTCAACCCTGACCGGTTCCTGAATGGTTACTGATGCAAACACTTGGGAAGGATAAGATATGACAAGATAATTATTTTAAGGGTAGTAAAGATAAAAGAAACTGGGCAAAGAGGCTCTTATGGCACAGTAGCAGTGTCCCTGCCTCTGAGGCAGAAGGCCCAGGTTTAAGTCAGTGGCAGATGAAGTTTGATTGAGATAAATGCAAGGTGCTGCATCTTGGTAAGACAAACCAAGGCCGGGCTTTGTGCATGAGAAATCATATTTCACTAACTTGATTCAGTTTTTTGAAGAAGTAACGAAGAGGATTGATGAGAGCACCAGCTGTGAATGTGGCGTATATGGATTTCAGTAAGGCGTTCAATCAGGTTCCTCATGGTAGACTGGTTAGCAAGGTTAGATCACATGAAATCCAGGGAGAAGTAGCTACTTGGATATAGAACTGGCTTGATAGAGGGTGGTGGTTGCTTTTCAGACTGGAGACCCGTGACCTATGGTATGCCACAACGATTGGTGCTGGGTCCACACTGCTTTTTGTCATTTATATAAATGATTTGGATGTGAATATTGGAGATATGGTTAGTAAATTTACAGATGACACCAAAATGGGAGATGTAGTGAACAGCGAAGGAGGTTACCTCAGACGACAACAGGATATTGATCAGTTGGGCCAATGGGCTGAGAAGCGGCAGATGGATTAGGCGAACGCAAGGACTGCAAATGCTGGAAAAGCACAGCAGGTCAGGCAGCATCCGAGGAGCAGGAAAATCAACGTTTAACTTAAGTAAATGTGAGGTGCTGAAGTTGGAAAGGCAAATCAGGGCAAGACTTTTAATGGTAAGCTCCTGGGGAGTATTGCTAACAAAATGACCTTGCAGTGCGGGTTCATAGTTCCTACTGGAGTCACAGGTACCTGCACATAGAATAGTGAAGGCGGCATTTGGTGTGCTTGTCTTCACTGATCGGTGCATTGAGTAAAGGAGTTGGGAAGTCATTTTGTGGCTGTACAGGACATTGGTTCAGCCACTTTTGGAATATTGCATGCAATTCTGGTCTCCCTCTTATCGGAAGGATGTTATGAAACTTAAAAAGGTTCAGAAAAGATTTATGAGGACGTTGCCAGGGTTGGAAGGTTTGAGCTATAGGGAGAGGTTGAATAGGCTAGGGCTGTTTTCCCTGGAGTGTCAGAGGTTGAGGGGTAACCTTATAGAGGTTTATAAAGTAATGACGGGCATGGATAGGGTAAATAGACAAGGTCTTTTCCCAGATTGGGAAAGTCCAAAACTAGAGGGCACAGGTTTAGGGTGAGAGGGGAAAAATATAAAAGGGACCTGAGGGGTAATGTTTTCATGCAGTGGGTGGTGCGTGTACATTATAAGCTGCCAGAGGAAGTGGTGGAGGCTGGTAAAATTGCAACTTTTAAAAGGCAGCTGGATGGGTATATGAATGGGAAGGGTTTAACGGGATATGGAGCAAATGGGAATAGTCTAATTTAGGATATCTGGTTGGCATGGACAAGTTGGACTGAGGGGTCTACTTCCATGCTGTATATCTCTATAAATCTCAGAGTTCCACACCTAATAGGGCCTGGGGAATGATAGTGAACAGAGAATGAAGGGTTCAGATATATAGTTCCTTGAAAATAGCATCAAAATGGTGAAGGAGACACTTTGCATGCCTGCCTTCATTGGTCACAGCATTGAGTACAGGAATTGGGATGTCATGTACAGGACATTGTTGAGGCCACTTTTGGAGCACTGTGTACCGTTCTGGCTGCCCTGCAAAAGGAAGGATATTATTAAATTGGAATACAGAAAAGATTTAGAAGGATGTTACCAGGACTGGAGGGTTTGAGTTATAAGGAAATACATTAAGAGCAACAGGGTAAAGAGAGGATACGGTCTCTTAAAGATCAAAGAGATCATGTTTGTGTTGAATCCCAGGACATGGGAGAGATGGATATTTCTTGTTGGCTTGCACTCTGGAGAAAGAAATGGAGTCTAGAGAATGCAGATAAATAAACTTTGATGTTTTAAAAATAGCTCACATTACACAAGTGGAAGTTTGGGAGGCACGGTGGCTAGTACTGCCTCACAGCGCCAGAGACCCAGGTTCAAGTCTGTGTGAAGTTTGCACATTCTCCCAGTGTTGCCGTGGGTTTCCTCTGGGTGCTCCGGTTTCCTCTCACAGTCCAAAGATGTGCGGGTTAGGTGAATTGGCCATGCTAAATTGCCTGTAGTATTAGGGGAAGAGGGGAATGGGTCGTGGGTGTGTTGCTCTTCGGAGAGTTGGTGTGGACTTGTTGGGCTGAATGGCCTGTTTCCACACTGTAAGTAATCTAATCTAAAGAATATAAAAGGTGGATAAATCTCCAGGACCTTATGCATTGCATCTCAGAACATTGTGGGAACCAAGGGAGGAAATAGTGCAAATATTTCTGTAAGGGGTCGCACAATCTATAACTACTGGTGAGGTGCCTCATGACTGGAAGGTGGCTAACATTGTACCTTTGTTTAAGAAAGATTGTACGGAGAAACCAGGGAATTATAGACCTGTAAGTCTGACTTCGGTTGTGGGTAAATTGTTGGAGGTGATTATAAAAGATAGGATTTATGGACATTTAGAGGGGCAAAAATTGATTAGGAATCACCAGCATGGATTTCTGCAAGGAAAATAGTGTCTCACAAAATTTGATTGAGTTTTTTTGAGAAAGTTACCATAAAGATTGATGATGGCAGTGCAGTAGATATTGTTTATCTGGAGGCGAAAGTGAGGACCGTTTATTTGGATTTTAGCAAGGCTTTTGACAAGGTTCCGCATGATAGGCTAATTAATAAAAAGTTAGGTCACATGGGATTCAGGGTGAACTTGCCAATTAGATACATAATTGGCTTAATGATAGGAGACAAACAGTAATAGTGGAGGTTTGCTTTTCAGAATGGGGGCCCGCAACCAGTGGTGCTCCACAGGGATTGGTTCTGTGTCCTCTTTTGTTTGTCATTTATATTAATGATTTGGATGAGAATATAGAAGGCATGGTTAATAAGTTGGCGGACAACACCAAAATTGGTGGCATATAGACAGTGAAGAAGGTTTTATAAGATTACAAAGGGATTTTGATCAAATGGGTCAATGGGCTGAAATATGACAGATGGAGTTCAATCTGAATAAATGAGAAGTATTGCATTTTGGTACAACAAACAAGGGTAAGGCTTATACAATTAATTGTAGGGCCATGGGTAGTGTTGTAAAACAGAGGGACTTGGAAGTTTGCATCACATATAGACAGGGTGGTTAAAAAGGCATTTGGTACGCTTGCCTTCATTGCTCAGTCCTTCGAGTTTGGAGTTGGGAAGTCATGTTGAGGTTATATAGGATAGTGGTGAGGCCTCTTCTGGAATATTGTGTTCAGTTCTGGTCACTGAGTTACAGGAAGGATATTACTGAGCTGGAGAAAGTTCAGAAGAGATTTACCAGGATGTTGCTAGGTGTGGAAGGTTTGAGTTATAAAGAATGGCTGGATAAGCTGGGACTTTTCTCACTGGAACATAGGAGATTGAGTGGCAACCTGATAGAAGTTCATAAAATAATAAAAGAGAAAGTTAGAATTAATGGTAGTTGTTTTTTTCCTGGGGTGGAGGATTTCAAGATTAGGGGGTACATTTTTAAGGTGAGAGGGGAGAGATTTGAAAAACGATATGAGGGACAAATGTTTTTACACAGAGGCTGGTTTGCATATGGAATAAACTTCTTGAGGAAGTGGTGCATGCGGGTACAACATTTTAAAAGACATTTGGATAGATACATGAATAGGAAAGGTTTGGAGGGAAGTGGGCCAGGAGCAGACAGGTGGGATAGTGTGGTTTGGGATTATGCTCGGCCTTGACTGGTTGGACCGAAGGGTCTGCTTCCATGCTGTATGACTCTACGAGAGGTCGGAACCTTTCTCCCTGAAGTGAATGAGGTTGAGGGGTGACCTTATAGAGGTTTATAAAACCATGAGGGTCATGGTTAAAGTGAATAGCAAAGGTCTTTTCCCTCAGTTAGGGAAGTTCAAAACTAAAGGACATAGGTTTAAAGGAAAAACATTTGAAAGAGACCCAAGGAGCAACATTTTCACACTGAGAGTGGTGTATATCTGGAATGAACTGCCAGAAGAAATGGTAGATGCACATACAAATACATTTAAAAGATGTTTGGACAATACATGAATAGTTAAGGTTTGGAGGGATATCGGACAAATAATGGCAATTGGGACTAGTTTAACATGGGGAACCTGCTCGGCATGAATGAGTTGAACCAAAGAGTCTGTTCCCATGCTATATGACTTTCGACTCTATGTTCAGAAGTCAAAACAGTTTGAGATCAATTGGCCACATGACTGTTTTGTAATTCCACAACTGTGCTGTCATTCAGTGAAAGTTCAACCAGTGGAACTCTATTATTGACTGGTACAATGTTGTTTTCAGTTTTTATACTGGCTATCATTGCTGCTGATCAAGTTAGACAAACAGAACAGGCCTGCTCAGTTCTGCTCGTGCAGCCACTGTTACCTTCTATGAAGATTCTGTTTATGGTTCTGGCTGCCAAACTGAAAAATGTCTTTGAAACCTCTGATTTGGATCCTGGACTACAGGTGGATACTTCCTGCACTGTTTTCTTTCTGAAGGGATTTGGCATCAACTGTAGCTCTGCACCAAAGTCACTGATAAACATCTTCTTAGCTTCCTCTTGGATTTCTTTTAGCCATATTTCATTTCCTTGAAAATCTTCATTAAGAGCAATTAGCTTCTCACCAAAATAAAACTTCAGCGTGTTATCAGTGTCACCAATGGGATGGCTTCTCTTGAAGCCATGATGCTTGGAGGATCCTGGACAAGCCGAGTACCGAGCAGCCAGCCAATGTCCTTAAGGGAAGGAAACTGCATTCTAACCTGCTCTGGCTTACATGCGGTGAGGGACGGGCAATAACTGCTGACCTAGCCAGAAGGCCCTCATCCGATGAATGATTTTTTTTTTAAAAAAACCCTCACTCTCCGTCTTTGAGTAGCCCTGCAACCTGATGTGCCATCCAGCCCTTCAGTGGGATTGGGTACAGTCATCCCTGATGGACGGTTTCAATAAAATTCAGCCCATTTCGCATTGACCTAATACTTCCAGGCAATCTAAACTATGGCAATCAACATTTAGGACATGGCATGAGAAAATCAGAACTAAATGTTTTTTTCACCTTTCCTCAAAAATAGCACCCACATTCTATCGTCTCCACCATCATTTCACCATGCTCCCCAAATCACCAATTTGCTTCAGCTGCTGCAGAGATGATGCTGTAACCTGTCAACTCTTACAATAGTTCTTTGGAAAATTGTTATTCTGAGATACCACGAATATACTGAAAAGTCGAACCATTTCCTTTACCATTTCCTCTCAGCAAGGGTGAGGGACATTCATTACTTTTTTTTTTACAAAATCGTGTGCATGTTTGGTTTTATTAGAAACTGAAAGTCTGCAAATTCCCCCACCTACATGTACAGAGAAACAATAATTATCAAAGGGTCAATTTTTACGGTATATTAGCTTTGGATTTCAGGGAAAACAATGTTCACATCCTCCTCAAGGTGTTTTGGGAAATCTCCCCTAAACTTACTTTAAATCTTGCCATTTCAAAGTACATAAAATTGCCAACTGTTACACAATAGCTTTTGTTTTATATGCATACGCAATTGCAATAATCCCACCTATGCAGTAAAAAATAATGAGCTAATGTGGTTGCACTGTTGGCAAGGTTCAATTTAAGGTAACCATATTTCAGGAAACTGAAGAATGTTCATTTTGTAAATAACAGATTTGAATACAATGGAAACATTTATTGGTTCTCAAGGGGCATTACCACAAGATACTTCCAGTATGTTGTTAATATTTCACCAACTAAGTTTAGCAACCTTGAAACTCTTATTTAAAAAAAATAAATATTTTCTTGAAGGTACATCCATTCTATTCAAAATAATATTTTAAAAACCAAGCATCAAAATCCTCGGGAAATATGATGAAATCAAATGTCATATCCATTGTGTCATAGCATAATACGATTCTTTGTATATTTTTCCAAAGAGTGTATGAACTCCACCAATGTGAGGCAAATCACACAGAATCAGAAAACCTAAGAAAGTAAGACCCTAATCAATCTAAATTACTGAAAAATAACAGGCAATGTAAACTAAATGGTACATTTTTTAAAGAAAGTGGAGGAACAGTGAAACTTGAGGTACACACACGCGCGCGTGCGCAAGACTTTGGAGGCTGCTAGTTGAGAAGGCTGCTTAAAAACACATTTGGATCACTGGTTATAAACATAGACATGGAGTTCAAAACCAAGTTATGCTAAAACACAGTTAGACCTGAGGTTTACGGTGCTCAATTTCAGAAGGAAATCAAGGCCTTAGACTGGATGCAGATATATTTCCTAGAATGATACCCAGAAATGAGGAACTTTGAAGTACTTTAAAATAAATAACTGGGGAGTGGGAGGAAAAGAGGAGAAGGGAGAAAACAGATGAAGGGAGAAGTAAGTTAAATAGAAAGAGTAAGATAACAGAAAAGGGTAACAATACAGAGAATGATAATGAGTGTGCTACAGGAAGACAGTGTATAAGTTTAAGAGTGCAGCAACAGATAAGGTCAGAGTGTGGAAGAATGGTAAAAAAGACAGAATTCACGTCTCTGTATCCAAATGGGACCCAGCATTCATAGCAAAACAAAACAAGTTCTAATTTTTCCAATCAAGGCATAAGTGTGGTCTGATAGACATTACACAGATATCACTGACACCTAAATATCTGAAGCACAGCAAAGGGAATAGAAAGTAAATGAAAAAAATGGAGGAGGAGCTCGGTTATTAAAAACATAAGATAAGTGTGCTCGAGTCAGATGGCTTTGGCTTAGAACAGTAAGACATAGAATCAATTTTGGGTGGAGATGAAAGATAGCAAAGAATAAAAGGTTTTCTGTAGTAGTTTAAAAGACCCTCTCACAGTAACTTCATAGGGGGATAAAGTAGGCATGAAGGGAAACTATGGGCTTATAACATAGCTACTGCATAAGTCATTTTAATCTTCACATAGATTACAGGAAACTTTGCAAAAGTAACTTGAGTCCCTAGTATTTGGTCAGGACAATGGTAGTGCAAAACAACATAGAACCAACCAAGAATTAAGCTATTTCAGATCTGGCATTGTTTAATGAGACAACATCAACTAATGACCAAATACTAAAGGAGCCTTAAGACAACAGGGATCAGAACATGATAGAATTTCATAATCAATACCAGCAACAAAACATGCCTTAACAGTGGTGCCTCAAGCTTAAATAAAGGCAATTACAAGGGTATGTAGACAAAGACTGGGAAAACAGACCACAGAAAGGAAAAGATTTGCTGAAGTGAGAGTTGAAGGAAGAAACAGGCGAATAGGCAAGAGTAAAATGACTGGAGTGTTGAACAGGTATTTTTCATTAGTCTTTACAGATGAAGACACAAAAAGCATTCTAACAATAATTTTTAAAAAAAAAGAGGGGTTGAAAAAGAACTTTAAAACAATCACAATCGCAAGGGCAATGGTACTGTGAAAATTACTCAGACGAGAATTGAAATGCTCCCTTGACCTGGTGGCCTGCACCCTACAGACTTATATAAGCAGCTGTAGATATGGTGGTTGTAATCTTCCAAAATATATGAATTCTTGAAAGATCCCAACAGGGCTTTTGAAGAAAGGATGAAACATTGAAGGCCACCTCGGAAAGTTACCTTGGGAATGGCAAAGAAATCCCTGTAGGTGACCCTCTGGTCACAATTACATTGATAAGAACGGAACCAGGCATGGACAATCCCACTCTCAGCTGGACAACAGCAGAGAGTTTTGGGGAAGGATAGCATGGTTAACCATCTCAAAAGGATATGAGGAAGTCACTCAGCAAGCCATGCATCAACTCTTAAACTCACCCAGATCAAGAAACTAACACAACAGAAATTATGGAATTCCATAACAGGGTATGGAAGATATAGAATGCATGGAAATAGATGGTGACACCTTGCAAAATGTCCATATTACAGAGGAGAAAGTACTGGATATCTTGAAATGCATAAAGGTGGATAAATCCCCAGGATCTAATCAGGTATACGCTAGAACTCTGCAGGAAGCTAGAAAAGTGATTGCTAGGACTCTTGCTGAGATATTTGTATCATTGATAGTCACAGGTGAGGTGCCGGAAGACTGGAGGTTGGCTAACGTGGTGCCATTGTATAAGAAGGGTGGTAAGAACAAGCCCGGAAACTATAGGCTAGTGAGCCTGACGTCGGTGGTGGGCAAGTTGTTGGAGGGAATCCTGAGGGACAGGACGTTCATATATTTGGAAAAACAAGGACTGATTAGGGATAGTCAACATGGCTTTGTGCGTGGGAAATCATGTCTCACAAACTTGATTGAGTTTTTTGAAGTAACAAAGAGGATTGATGAGGGCAGAGCAGTAGATGTGATCTATATGAACTTCAGTAAGGCATTCGACAAGGTTCCCCATGGGAGACTGGTTAGCAAGGTTAGATCTCACAGGATACAGGGACACCTAGCCATTTGGATACAGAACTGGCTGAAAAGTAGAAGACAGAGGGTGGTGGTGGACTGTCGTTTTTCAGACTGGAGGCCTGTGGCCAGTGGAGTGCCACAAGGATCGGTGCTGTGTCCACTACCTTTTGTCATTTACATAAGTGATTTGGATGCGAGCATAAGAGGTACAGTTAGTAAGGTGGCACAGTGGTTAGCACTGCTGCCTCGCAGCGCCAGAGACACGGGTTCAATTCCCGACTCAGGCGACTGACTGTGTGGAGTTTGCACGTACTCCCCGTGTGTGCGTGGGTTTCCTCCGGGGGCTCCGGTTTCCTCCCACAGTCCAAAGATGTGCAAGTCAGGTGAATTGGCCATGCTAAATTGCCCGTAGTGTTAGGTAAAGGGGTAAATGTAGGGGTATGGGTGGGTTACGCTTCGGCGGGTCGGTGTGGACATGTTGGGCCGAAGGGCCTGTTTCCACAGGGCCTGTAAGTAATCTAATCTAATCTAATGACACCAAAATTGGAGGTGTAGTGGACAGTGAAGAAGGTTACCTCAGATTACAATAGGATCTTGATAAGATGGGCCAATGAACTGAGGAGTGGCAGATGGAGTTTAATTCAGATAAATGTGAGGTGCTGCATTTTGGGATTGGAAATCTCAGCAGGACTTATACACTTAATGGTAAGGTCCTAAGGAGTGTTGCTGAACAAAGAGACCTTGGAGTGCAGGTTCATAGCTCCTTGAAAGTGGAGTCGCAGGTAGTTTGGATAGTGAAGGCGGCGTTTGGTATGATTTCTTTTATTGGTCAGAGTATTGAGTACAGGAGTGGGAGGTCATGTTGCGGCTGTACAGGACATTGGTTAGGCCACTGTTGGAATACTGCATGCAATTCTGGTCTCCTTCCTATCAAAAAGATGTTGTGAAACTTGAAAGGATTCATAAAGGATTTACAAGGATGTTGCCAGGGTTAGAGGATTTGAGCTATAGGGAGAGGCTGAACAGGCTGGGGCTGTTTTCCCTGGAGCGTCAGAGGTTGAAGGGTGACCTTGTAGATGTTTACAAAATTATGAGGGGCATGGATAGGATAAATAGACAAAGTCTTTTCCCTGGGGTCGGACATAGGTTTAGGGTGAGAGGGGAAAGATATAAAAGAGACCTAAGGGACAACGTTTTCACACAGAGGGTGGTACATGTATGCAATGAGCTGCCATAGGAAATGGTGGAGGCTGGTACAATTGCAACATTTAAAAGGCATTTGGATGAGTATATGAATAGGAAGGGTTTGGAGGGATATGGTCCGAGTGCTGGCAGATGGGACTAGATTGGGTTGGGATATCTGGTCGGCATGGACATGTTGGACCGAAGAGTCTGTTTCCATGCTGTCCATCTCTAAGACTCTAAAATTAAAATAGACACAAATACCATAAAATGTGCTTGCCACTCAATTCTATTTACTCATAACAAAACCTGATCTCTGCTTTTCTAACTTCCTTTGGTCTTTTAAAAAACAAGCTCCTTAAAAACTCTCATGTCGATCAAGTTCTGAGTTGTCGTCTGTAATATTTTTTAATGTGACTCCCTGTATCATATTTTATTTACAATGCGCCTGAAGCACCTTTGGACACAAATACAAGTTGTTGATGTTTCTGTAAACAAGGCAAAACTATTCCCATAGGTATAAGGTTAAATAACAGAGGATAAAGTAATTAGAAAAAAAACAAGGGATAAAAAAACTAAAGAAAACTTTACCTAATGTGCCATTAATAAGCTCTCACAAAGGCCTCAACATTACTCTTAACAATTGTATCTGGGCTGCTCTATATGACTGAATTCATTAGAGGCAACTGAACCTGGCATCTAGAATGGGTTGATAAAGAATGAAGCGCCCTCTACTGATTTGAAGTTGCCTGATTGACAACACGAAATCCATTCTTCTCAAACTTCAGAGGCACAATTTTTTTTAATTGATGGTAAACGTATTAGCTGTTATAAAAAATGAAGCAAATTACATTAATGCTTAATCAGTTCATAGAAATAGTCCATGTTGAAGAGCACCACCTTAAATGTATCAAGTGGTTCACCTCAAATGATACAAATCTTGATCTGAGCAAAAGACATCTTACCGTGGCAATAGCAGCTGGTGTGATAACAACACTAGGCTGGCTACCTGCACAAGCCAGTACTCTTTCATGTTTTAATGGGCTAGAAGTCACAAGAACAGCACTGGAACCTGCAAAAGAAAATAATTTTTTTCCTATTTTATGCAACATCTGGAAAGGCTTCAGTTCAACACTATTTTCAACTATCGCTTTTTATTCAAAAATTTTAAAAGTTCCACTGGTAAATCGAGACAAAGTATGGAGTTTGTTTTAGTTTAACTCTGTAAGGTGATCAGATCGCGAGCATCATAGAATCTCTAGTGAGGAATCAGGTTCTTCAGCCAACAAGTCCAAACTGACCCTCCGAAGAGTAACCCACTCAGACCCATTTCCCTACAGTTACCCCTGACTAATGCACCTAATCGACACATCACTGAACATTATGGGACAATTTAGCATGGCCAATTCACCTAACCTGCATATCTTTGGATTGTGGGAGGAATCCAGAGCACCCTGAGGAAACCCATGCAAACACGGGGAGAACGTGAAAACTCCACACAGACAGTCGCCTGAGGCTGGAATTGAACCCAGGTTCCTGGCCCTGTGAGGCAGCAGTGCTAACCACTGAGCCACCGTGCCGCCCAAAGGTACCAAAGCTTCAAACTTTTCTAAACTAATATTTTCCTTGTGTTGCTCATCAATTAAATGTAAAAAAAACAGTTGTTAGAACTTGTATGAAAAAGAAAAATAAACAGCACAATCAGATTGAGTAACTTGCATTTTAAATGAATTGAAGACTACAATAAAAACATGATTTTTGAGACATCCCATATACATTTTCTATATTATAAATAGCCTCTGCATTAAAAGGAAGAAAGCATTCCGTGTTAGGATGAAGTGAATAGATTAGGTAGGTCAGGAATGACAAATCCAGAGGTAGTTTGCAATGAAACTGCCCATATTGCCACTTACCCTAAAGCTTGCACTCTATTCAATTTTACAAACATATTTGGCACAGAATCCACTGAATATTTAAAAGAAAATCAGTTCCTCCCTTTCACTTTAAAACACCATGCTTAAGAGGGTGAAAGGAATGCTATCCTTTATTCCAGTAGGAATTGAACATAAAGGGAAGAATGTTATGCTTGAAGTTTGGACAGATTGGGCTTATTTTGCTGGAGTTCGAAGCATGAGCATTGATTTGATCAAAGCGTAAAACATTCTAAAGGTCTTAACAAGATTAATTTTGGAAAGAATGTTTCCTCTTGAGAGTGAATTCACAACCAAGGGTACGGTTTAAAAATTAGGTGTTGCCCTTTTGAGCAGATGAGAGTGTTTTTTCTCTCAGAGAATTTCCAAACTTCAGAAGCCCCTGCCTCTGAAGGCATTTAAGATGCGATTGTCAAATATTTTTTAGGTCGAGACAAACAGGTTCTTGTTAGGCAAGGGAATCCAAGGTGACCAGGGTGGAAACATGCAATCCATATGTACGCAGTTCAGCCATGATCTTATTGAATGGCACAGAAAGCTAAAGGGGTCGAATGGCTTACTTCAGTTCCTAACTTGTATGCTCGCATGTAGAAGCAGGCTGTTTAAGAAGCATATTCAATGCAAGGACTGAAGTCTAGAATCTAACTAGACCCTTGTAATTGCTGCCTGGTACTTCTGCAAAGAAAAAATACAACTGATACAAAATGGATATATAGACTCTGAAGGGCTATAAATTACTTTATCTAAGTAATTTGGTAGGTGGTGTATAATGTGGGAAAATCTGAGCTTGTCCAATTTGACAGAAAGAAGAGAAGCTGAATATTATTTAACATGAGTGAGATTACAGATGCTAAAGTACATAGAGGTTTGGGTGCCCTTATAAAAGAACCACAAAGATGGTTACAATCACAAGAATCACATACAGGCACAGCAAGTGATTAGGAAAGCTTGTGAAATGTTAGTCTGCAAAGCAAGGGAAGTGAAGTAGAAAATAGGTGAATATTGCTATAGCCCTACAGGGGGAAATGAGACTGCAACTGGAGGGCTGTGTTTAGGTTCAGTGTCCTTACATAACAAGGGATATAATTGCATCAGAAGCACTTGAGAGAAGGTTCAACTGACTGACTCCTGGAGTCAAGGCGGTTCTCTTGTCATACAAGGTTGAGCAGATTGGATCTATACTCACTGGAGTTTAGAAGAGTTGAACAGGGCAGTTCTTGAGAGAAAACTGTGTGGAAGTCTAGAACTAGGGAGTACAGTGTAAAAATAATAGATCCTTTTGTAAAGGAAGGATTGATGGTATGGGGAGTCTAGGACCAGGTGAACAGCATTAAAATCAGAATCGAGCAAGTCACTGAGCAAGGACAGAAAGTGTACTCTGGGTAGTGATCTTCAATATCCACACGAAGCGTGGCTTGGCAGCACCATTACTGACTGAGCTGGTCAAGTCTTAACAGGTACAGGTGCTAGACTGGTTCTGCAACATGTGGTGGGGGAAAAACATAATTCATTTCATTCTCACCAATTTGTCTGCTGTGTATGACAATATAGTTAAGAGTGACCATCGCACAGTCCTTATGGAGATAAAGTTGCATCTTCACATTCAGAATACCAGCCATTGTGCTATCACCATGTCAAATGGAATTGACTTCAAACCAATCTAGCAGCTCAAAACTGAGCATCTATAAGATGTTGAGGGCATTAGCAGCAGCAGAATTGTACTCATGGCTCAGTTATCCCCCACTCTATCATTACCATCAAGCCTGACAGTCAATCCTGGTTCAACAAAAGTGCAGGAAAGCACTCCAGCAGCAGCAACAGGCATACCAGAAATGGAGGTGTCAAACTGGTGCAGCTACCAAGCAGGACTACTTGCATGCCAATTTGCAGAAGGAGCATCTGATAGGCAGAACTGAGCAATTCCACAAGCACAGAGCAGGCCTAAGCTCAGTAGTTCTGCCACATCCAGTCATGAATGGTAGTGGACAATTCAACAACTTACAGGAAAAGGAAGCTCCACAAATAACTCCTTCCTCAATAATGGGGAAGTTCAACATGCACGAAAGATAAAGCCAAAGCAGCTGTAACAATCTTCAGCCAGAAGTGCTCAGTCGATGATCCATCTCAGCCTCTCCCAGATGTCCCCAGCATCACTCTTGTCAGTCTTCAGCCAATGTGATTCACTCCATGTGATATCTAGAAATGGTTGGAGGCTCTGGATACTACAGTCAATTTGTGCTTCAGAAATAAACAGCATGGGGTGGCACAGCAGCTCAGTGGTTAGCACTGCTGCCTCACAGCACCAGGGATCAGGGTCCAATTCCAGCCTTGGGCGATTGTGTGGTGTTTGTACACTCTCCCAGAGTCTGTGTGGGTTTCCTCCGGATGCTCCAGTTTCTTCCCACAGTCCAAAGGTGTGCAGCTTAGGTGAATTGGACATGCTAAATTGTCCATAGTGTTCAGGGATGTGTAAGTTAGGTGTATTAGTCATGGGAAATGACATGTAATGGGTCTGTGTGGGATACTCTTCAGAGGATCGGTGTGGACCTACTGGGTCAAATGGCCTGTTTTCACACTGTAGGGATTCTATGATCCCCATTTATGAAAAGACAAGAAAGGATTCTCTCTCAAAGGGTTATTAGATTTTAAAATTTTCTTCCCAGATAAAAGTGGAGACTGGGACGCATATTCAAAACTGTACTGGAAATATGTTTGTTCAAGGGAGTCGAGCGTCATGGGCAAGGATAGGGTGTGCAGCAAGAAAATGAAGTTACAGCCATAAATCAGCTCAACCCTGATTCTACTGAATAGTGGAGTTGGCTCAATGGGCCACATGGCCTACTCCTGCTCCTATTACTTAAAATCTTCACACTCATGCGTCAACTTGCTTTTGACATATTTCCAAACTATTATATCTACCATCTATCACATGGCTTGAGTCAGAATTTTATTGCGGCAGTTTATGCAAAGATAAATACTTATCTGCTTTATCCCTCACTTTTTTGGCCTTTCCAAACTATGTGCAAACCAGCAACTGGGATCTGTTTTCAGCACTCCGTCATGACTACACTTGAGCTGTTTGCTAAGCAGAAACAAATCTTGTGACTACTCAAACTCCTCCCCTCGTGCTGCTAGGTCTAAACTTTTGGTGATTCATGATGATAGCTATACTGCAGTTCCCCCACTTTTTTTTTAAAACAGCTTCCAATTAGAACCCATTGTGCAATAGATATAAATTGAAATAAATGGCTAATAAATAAGAAATCCATAATTGAGAAGTCTGTAATTGAAACAGAAGACTCTAATTATTGCACAAATTCAACCAGCAATTCATACAATGGAATTTAACACCGGTTAGACCTCCACTGCAGAAAAATAGATCCTAGAAACCAATCTCGTGAAAGGATGCCAAGGTATTGGAGAGGACACAGAATAGATTTAGCAGAACGGTACAAGGGACTTCAGTTATGTCATGGGAGTACAGAAGCTGAGCTGCTTCTTTAGGAACTTGGCCAACCTTTACCCCCTTCACTGTTGGGGCAGATTACCTGAAGGTGCTGGAAATATGGTTCCGAGGTGCCGGGATGCGTGCAAACCTTCAGGAGGAGCGTATCGCTGAGGTTAGGCTGAAACTGGATTTTTGGGAGCACCACTCCCTCTTTATTGTGGGTAAAAACCTTGTCATCAGGGTGTAAGGCACTCACTGTTGTTTTACATAGCACAGGTCTGCCTCTCAGAACCTGTGCTATTGCAGTCACCTGAGCCACCTTCCACTTCATCTGGAGGTCTGAGACCTTATCCGCAGGGACACCATGTACAAAGCTCTAGATAACATACCTTTGCGCGTGGCTACATCAAGCTGTGCTTAGACCTCAGTACGCAAACACCAAGTGTCACTGAGTGTTGCGAAGGACAGGACTGGCCTCATTGTAGCAGAATGCTCCAAGTGGGCGGCACAGTGGTTAGCACTGCTGCCTCACAGCGCCAGAGACCCGGGTTCAATTCCCGCCTCAGGCGACTGACTGTGTGGAGTTGGCACATTCTCCCCGTGTCTGCATGGGTTTCCTCCGGTTTCCTTCCACAGTCCAAAAATGTGCAGGTCAGGTGAATTGGCCATGCTAAATTGTCCGTAGTGTTAGGTAAGGGGTAAATGTAGGGGCATGGATGGGTTGCGCTTCGGCGGGTCAGTGTGGACTTGTTGGGCCGAAAGGCCTGTTTCCACAGACCTGTTTCTAATCTAAAAAAAAAGTATTCCATTGTGTATCACCTGCCCTTCGTGAAGAAATTTGCAAACACCTTTGACCACAAGTGCCTCAGGAAGTGGTCAGCATGTAGCATCCTCGAGGGGATGCTGGAAAAAGAGGGGGTGGATCCTGTCAGGTTGTTCCCCGAGCAGACTACCAAAGTCATTTGCCAGAATGCCTCATCAGCAGAACTTTCCAACAAGCACCAAGACATCACCTAGCAGGTGGTGAGAAGGGCACTTCTTGAGAAATCGTTCATGTATGCCTGAACTCCATGTGCCGCTGCACACTGCCCTCAAAGTGGCTGCGGGGGTGTAGAATGTATCTTGGCAAAGGAAGTCTGGAGAAAGATGCAGTGGTTTTTGTCAAGGTTTGCCCCGAGCAGCTCCATGACACAGGTCTCTGTGCTCTACGGTCTGTTCCCCAAGACGCACCAAGATAAACATCGACTATGCCTGGAGGATCATCAACTCGGTGAAGGACGCTCTTTGGTCTGCCCAAAAGTTGC
Organism: Chiloscyllium plagiosum; assembly: GCF_037043375.1. Classification (NCBI taxonomy): domain Eukaryota; kingdom Metazoa; phylum Chordata; class Chondrichthyes; order Orectolobiformes; family Hemiscylliidae; genus Chiloscyllium; species Chiloscyllium plagiosum. Next base: position 31,748,390 of record NW_028270162.1, on the reverse strand, counting down.
TAATCTTCCAGAGCAAGGAGTTGGCATTGACTGAGTGTCTCAGACTGGCACATTCCAAGGTCCAGAACTACATGCTGAGGGATGCAATAAAGTTTGGGGCAGCTGCCATCAAGACACAGTGGGGAAGACCACCATCTCAGGTTTTTGTGCTGAAGTTAAATGGGGGTCCATTCAATTATCAGAACCTTCCAATGCTTCAAATGTATATAAATATAGTCTTATATAAGAAATAAATGCCTTTGGTTTGTTTGCTGGATACAGTCAAACTCCAATGTTTGTTTTGTTTCTTCATAGGCTACAGTACAGAACTGAACTGCTTTAATGACTATGTATATAAATGATTCGGAGATGCCGGTGTTGGACTGGGGTGTACAAAGTTAAAAATCACACAACACCAGGTTATAGTCCAACAGGTTTAATTGGAAGCACACTAGCTTTTGGAGCACTGCTCCTTCGGAGTGACAATCACCTGATGAAGGAGCGTCGCTCCGAAAGCTAGTGTGCTTCCAATTAAACCTATTGGACTATAACCTGGTATTGTGTGATTTTTAACTATGTATATAAAGATATTTTTATGAATCAGGTATATTTTTGATATCAAAAGAGAGAAAAAAAATGGGCTGCTCTCCATTCAGCAGAAAAGATTGATTTGATGAGTGCTCAAAATCATCAAAGGTTGTGACGAAGTAAAGAAGAACTGCCAATGGCAGAAAAGTCAGTAATCAAAAGACGCAGATAGCGAATCGGCAAATTTACCAGAGACAATGTGAAATTTTTAAAAAGTCAGCTCAGGAAATTGTTCAACAGAATGCACTGCTTGCAAGGGTGATGGAAGCAGCAGTACCACATTTCAAAAGTAAATCAGAAAAACTACTGGACACAAATTACTTGGAAAGAGCATGTAAAGAGCAAGTTGGGACAAGTTCAACCTCCTCAAAGAGCTAGCACAAGCACGATAGGGTAAAAGGCTTCCTTCTGGGCTATTTCATTCTGTGACAGCAATAGAGCACAAAACTGTCACCAGAAGTGACTACTGAGAACAAGCAGTATTGAGTTAATAATTGGCTTCCTGAAGTACTTCAGCATTGTCATGTTAAATCCAGAGAAGGCTTCACTTATCAGAACCCAGGTAAGTGGAGAAAGTTTAACAGTTTCAAATTAGCTGAAAGCTTTTTAAGAAGCCTTAATTATAGGTTGTGAGACACACAATGCAGAATGCTCAAACGTTGAGCCTGCAGCATTGGTCAACTGAAAGGTTAACAAATGGTGCTTGAGATAGAAGCTTTACTTTTTGCCAGAGATGGCAGAGATCAGGTACCTTGTTAAGCTGTTCCCTTTCCTAGTATTGGATTTGGTAAAGTCTACTGTGATTTAGATTTCAAATATCTAACTTTTTGACTTAACTAAAATTTACCAATCATCCTACTTTAATTCCTAGTGACTTCAAAAGAACATCTGATGATCTAGTATAGTTTCAACTCCACTTTCCTGTCTGCCCACGCACCCCAATAACTCTCAACTCCCTGATTAATCAAAAATCTAAACAGACATTGCTAGGGAAATTCAGCAGGACAGATTAGAGTCACTGGACTCAAACATTGACTTTGCTTTCTCCACAGATGCTGCCAGACCTACTGAGTTTCATCAGAGGGCCAATGCGGATGATTAGGATGTTAAGGAAGCCTGGGCTATACAAAGACGAGGCAGACAGCCCAAGAAAGCCTGGTCGCAGTTAGATTGGAGAGTGAAAAAATTTACATTAACACATGTGGATATCCAAGACTAGGAGTCAATTATAGTGGAGAAGCTTCCTCTTTTCAAAGGAAGGTTTACTTGATCTTTAAAACCTCAAGATACTTTGCTTGTTGTTAATTAACCATTGAATGTGATCCCTTGTCACCCTCACCAATAAACTTCTGTCATTTTCTTGGCTAGAATATCAGTATTGGAATTATGCAGGATTATAAGGGGACTGCACTTAATGGCTCAAACCTAAGTTAGCAAGGGTCAATCATCTGTTACAGATATGAGGAGGGGTTAAACTATGCCAGTTGACTCCAGAAACCCAAATATCCAGTTTAAGCTCCTGCTTTCCAAAGATAGGTTCCTTTCACAGGGCAGGAGAGAATGACAGCCTCAGAGCAATTTGCACTGCTCCACGTGGTGTAAACGTGAGCATGCATGGCTATCAGCACCCCTCAGAGTAGTCTACAAGGAAAACAAGCAGAAGTGTCAACAGATTGAGATGGACCACAGGTCTGTCATAGGAAGTGCTAAATACGCTCCAAGTGTCATGTAACACAGAAGGTTGACTGCCATGCACTCATGTGACTTTACTTTTTATTTTTACTTTACCTACCACTATATCTTGACAGGGTCTCGATAGGTGAGATTGACAGAGCCAGCTGACCACTTTGCCTCATATCACTTTAGCAAGCTTACTTCGGTGGCTCAGCAAGTAAAGGACCCCCACCTGCTGGGATCTCCTACACTGCCTCCTCAGCCTGACAATGGCAATGTTTGGCTCCCTAGCATAGGGGGTGGTGGTATGGCATGGCACCCTAAAGTGACAATCTTTGGGTATCTGCCTATCACGCCTTTTTGTCACATCTATTCTGTGACGACCCTACAGGATGTTGTATGTTTCAATCAACTCACTTCTTATTCTTCTGCACTCCAATGGACATAAGCCTAGCCGGTTCAACCTTTCCACATAAGACAACATACTTATGTCAGGCATTAGTCTGGTAAACCTTCTCTGAACAGTTTCCAGCACATTTACCATCCTTCCTTAAATAAGGTGATTAATATTCTACATTGTAATCCAGAAATAGTCTCAGTGGTGCCCTATGTAACTGGAAAATGACAGTCATAGAGTCAGAGAGATGCACAGCATAGTAACAGAGCCTTCGGTCCAACCTGTTCATGCCGATCAGATATCCCAACCCAATCTAGTCCCACCTGCCAGCACCTGGCCCATATCCCTCCAAACCCTTTCTATTCATATACCCATCCAGATGCCTTCTAAATGTTGCAATTGTATCAGCCTCCACCACTTCTTCTGGCAGCTCATTCCGTAACCGTACCAACCCTCTGCATGAAAAAGTTGCCCCTTAGGTCTCTTATATCTTTCCCCTCTCACCCTAAACCTATGCCCTCTAGTTCTGGACTCCCCTACCTCAGGAAAAAGACTTTGCTTATTAATCCCATCCATGCCCCTCATGATTTATAAACCTCTATAAGGTCATCCCTCAGCCTCCGACGCTCCAGGGAAAATAGCCCCAGCCTATTCAACCTCTGCCTAAAATAGTTTTACATTTGATTCTGCTTGCAATAAATGATAACGTTCTATCAATCACCTTTCTTAAATACTTGGTATATCTGCATATTAGCCTTTTGCGATATATTCCTTTGAGTAATATTCTTCTTTTATATTTTTTGTGCCAAAATGGACAATTTCACATTTTCCCACAATGTATCCCATTTGTTAAAGCTTTGCCCACTCACTAAAACAATCTGTCTTTTCCCTGAGGTGGGGGAGTCCAGAACTAGAGGGCACAGATTTAGGGTGAGGGGGGAAAGATATAAGAGAGACCTAGGGGCAACTTTTTTCATGCAGAGGTTGGTGCATGCATGGAATGAGCTGCCAGAGGAAGTGGTGGAGGCTAGTTCAATTGCAACATTTAAAAGGCATCTGAATGGGTATATGAATAGGAAGGGTTTGGAGGGATATGGGCCGGGTGCTGGCAGGTGGGACTAGATCGGGTTGGGATATCTGGTCGGCACAGACGGGTTGGACCAAAGGGTCTGTTTCCGTGCTGTACATCTCTATAACTCTATGACTCCAGTTTCCCACCCATCTTTGTGTTATCAGCAAATTTAGCAACCATTTCTTCCTCCCTTAATCTAAGTTATTTATATCTACTGTAAAAAATGGAGACCTAGCGCTGATCCCTGCAGTGCACCACTCATGAAATAAGACTACAATACCAACTTACCAAAAGGGAATTACATATTAATTTAAAAAGGAAAATTTGTAGAACTATGGCAGAGGGGCAAGGGAGTAGGAGTAATTACTAGCTCTTACAAAAAAACCGATAGAGGCACTTTGGGCAGAATTGCCTTCTGGGCTGATATCATTTCTACTTAATACATCATTTTGTCTGTACACCCAAAGATAGCATTCAGTTATACAACAGAATGCTCAAGCCCAGACTATGCATCACTTAGTAATGAATTCAAAAGAAATATTGTAACCAGCAAAACAAAAATAATTTTGGGAAATTAGTTTGCAATTGGCAAAATCCATTTCACAGAATCAGAGAAGTGTTACGACACAGGAGACTATTCAGCCTACCATTCTTGCACTGGCTTGTTAAACAAGCTTCATTACCTCGTGCCAAACTCCTACTTTCTCCCCATTCCTTTGGACATTGATTATTTGGCTGAAAGCAATGTATGCCCACTTGAATGCCTCAATTAAACCTGTCTCCACCCTACTTAATTCAACTTGCCTGACAAATCTGCTGTGTGGGACTGTATCAAATGGCTTCTGAAAGTTCATGTACACCATATCAACAGCATTACCTTTCTTATGCCTTTTTGTTAGCTCTTCAAAAACCTCTAGCATTATTTAAACATGATTGCCCCTTTAGAAATCCATGCTGACTCTTCCTAATCAACCACGTTTTTTCAACGTAACTATTAATTCCATCCTAAATAATTATTTCTAGAAGCTTCCCCACACATGAAAGGTAAACTGACTACTCTGTGACTGCTGGGCTTATACTTATGTTTCTTGAACAAAGCAATAATGTTCGCAATTTTCCAGCATTTTAGCCTCCCTCAAGGCAAGTGAAGACTGAAAGATTGTGGACAGTGTCCTTGTAATTTCTTCATTTCCTTCAAAACTTCCATCACTAGCACAGATTCTTTTAATTTCAGAAGGTAAGCAGCCTGAGATTAACCACCTTGATGAACAAATTGAGTGTCCATTATCCTACTTAAAAGTACAAATTGCAATAAACAGACGTCAAATTAAAGGTCAAAGTTTTCTTACCTGATGCCAAAAATTGGGCTAAGAAGGCATTTGGTGAAGGAGCAGGTGCTATGGGAACTGGGTCTGACTTCAATGTAGGACCAAATTTCTGGAGTTGTTTAGGAGGCCTATTTCCAAGCCCTGGAGAAGAGCCAGCTTTTGGTACAGCAAAAGGTGTAGAAACACTTGGTGGCTGCATAGTAACATTACAAGGCACTCCTTGTTGTTTTGTGGCAAGATGAAGATTCTGATTTTGGGTGAATGTAGTAGCAGCAGGAATTTGTGTAAACATAGATGAGGCAGTATGAGTAATCGCTGGTGGTGGTGGTGAAGCAGGCAAAGTAAACTTCTGATCCTCTGGTCTTACAAACAACTGGGTATTCAGAGACATGTCGGAAGGCACTTCAGACTTGACTGTTTCTGGTTGCTGGGTTTGGGGAGTCTGAGGTGTTAGTTCATCAGATGGAAACAGTAGCAAAAACGTCTGCTGGTTGTTTAGTGCTGTCTGTGGACGAAACTCTTGACTCTGAGGAAAAGCCGTGAAATTTGAACTACTATTGCCATTGCTGGTATTAACATGATCCATCACTGAAGGAGGACCAGGAGATGGAATTAGTTCCTCCTCAATGTTAACTGACGACATCGTGCCAGTTAGATTGCTAGCTGGCAAGATAGCTTCCTTGAAAAAACATAATTATATAGTAAATGACAAAAACTTTGATTGAGTGTAAGTGCTTAGCTGAAGATGGATTAAATTATTCCCACTACATAAATTAAATACAGACAATCTTCTGCCACTCCAAAATAATAGCAAAAGTAAAACTGATAAAGAACATAGTTCTTATTCACTGATTAGAGAACATAGAAGAAATTATTAGCAATGGCAAATGAATATTTAATATGTTTGTATTCATATCTGCATTTTAAGCAGGGACAGCAACCTGATTTATAAATAAAACAATATTTAGATAAGATTTTATTTTCTATTGCTAATACAACACCATTTGCAAGCTATCAGATAACAGGGCTGTAAAGAGGGAGTATTACAGACAAGTTGGGGAAGTCTGCCAGAGAAATTTAAAAATAGTCTGTAAAGGTCAAAATAAAATCCACCAGTTTATTACTCCTAAATCAGGATTATACTTTGTCTATAAACAGCACTGCTGCCCTGCTTTTGCTTTAATATCTCAATAATGTTTGAGTATTTTCTGGCATATTACACAAGTGTCAACAACCATTTTGTGATAATTAATAGAATCTTGTAGTCATATATCCCAAACCAACCTATCAGGAATATTATTGGAATGTCCTATATAACCTCTAAAAACATTTTAGATTTTATTTTAAAGTACAAGATAATTACTTTGATTATAAAACTAAAACAGCTGAGTTCAAAACCTTGCTGATCGAATGCTTCGATGATCCTTTCTTCCCGCTCCTCAGCTGACCCCTTCATTACTTTCTAAAATACATGAATCTGCAGTAAACTAAGAGGTGGGGCATGCTCAGATGCAATTAGAAGCTTTAAACTGTCACAACATATTTCACCACTGGGTGGTGCTAAAATTAACTACAAAACACTACAGTACTAGCTGAATCCAGGCACTGCACTGTCGACAAGTGCATATTAGCTCTCTCTGTAAAGTGTCACCAAATGAGGAAATCAGGTACTAAAACAATGTAAGCAAGATACTTAATTAAATCTCTAACTAATAGCAACACCTGAAATCAGATTTTTTTTTTAAAAAGGTCATCATTGCTGTTTATGACTTTCTGTTCAAAGATCAATATTACCTGGAGGTGAGTCACTATGTAGCAGACCAAAGTTACAATACATATGTGGTTGCACAAAACTTTAAAAGGCAGGGACTTCAAGACAGCATCTCTCCATTGCAAAACAAATTGGTTTAATGTTGGTCAATTCTAAAAATAGTATTGCTGCCATAGGTTTCATGCCTTAGGTATTGTCTGAGGCACAAAGTATTGATTAATCCTCCAAGTATTCTTATTTAAGTGCAGCCCTACTGATATCTGCATATGGTAATGTAAAAGGTCAACCTGTTATCAAATAATAGTAGTACTGGTGATCTGAATTGGATATTTACATCTTTTATAAATGGACATACCTTTTGCACTTCTGAAAGTGGGAACTTTGTGAGTTAAAATCACACAAATTATTAAGTATTTTCATGTCACAGCAAATGAACATACATAGCTAAGCTCAAATTTATTTAATTCAACTTGACTACTAATACAAAATAATGAATATTCCCACACGTTCCCCAACTTATTGAGGAATAGATTTTAACTCCTAATCTCATTGAGCCAGATTAAAATTCCATATTAGTTTTCTGTAATTCAGTGTTGCTCTGCCTGACTGCCTGTGTCTCCATCCCTATATTTCCTCTTTGCCAGAAAAGAATTAACTTTCCAACAAAGAAATGCTGACCAGATGATAGAGGCAAGTTAAAAAATTAAGGAAAATGAACACTACAGAAGGGATTTATATCAAATATACTTTTATTAAGTTTAAATAATGGATTCCTTTGCCCTTGTCCAGAAGTTCCAAACGTTTGGGTGATACATAGTTTCATAGTAATAGAAGCAGGAGTAGGCCATTTGGCCCGTCGAGCCTGTTTTGCCATTCATTAAGATCGTGGCTGATCTCCCCATCGTCTCAGCTCCTCCGAATAAGGAGGATAGTAAAAGCTTTTTTAGATATGTGAAAGAGAAAAAAATGGTTAAGACTAAAATTGGATCCTTGAAGACAGAAACAGGGGAATATATTACGGGGAACAATGAAATGGCAGAAGAGTTAAATTGGTACTTCAGATCTGTGTTCACTGGGGAAGACACAAGCAATCTCCCTGAGGTGACAGTGGCTGAAGGACCTGAACTGAAGGGAATTTATATTTGCCAGGAATTGGTGTTGGAGACTGTTAGGTCTGAAGGCTGTGAAGTCCCCAGGACCTGATGGTCTACATCCCAGGGTACTGAAGGAGATGGCTCTAGAAATCGTGGATGCGTTGGTGATTATTTTCCAGAGTTCGATAGATTCAGGATCAGTTCCTTCAGATTGGAGGGTGGCTAATGTTGTACCACTTTTTAAGAAAGGAGCGAGAGAGAAAGCAGGAAATTATAGACCAGTTAGTCTGACCTCAGTGGTGGGAAAGATGCTGGAGTCAATTATAAAGGATGAAATTACGACACATCTGGATAGCAGTAACAGGATAGGTCTGAGTCAGCACGGATTTATGAAGGGGAAATCATGCTTGACTAATCTTCTGGAATTTTTTGAGGATGTAACTCTGAAGATGGACAAGGGAGATCCAGTGGATGTAGTGTACCTGGACTTTCAGAAAGCCTTTGATAAAGTCCCACATAGGAGGTTAGTGAGCAAAATTAGGGCGCATGATATTGGGGGCAAAGTACTGACTTGGATTGAAAATTGGTTGGCTGATGGGAAACAAAGAGTAATGATAAACAGCTCCCTTTTGGAATGGCAGGCGGTGACCAGTGGGATACCGAAGGGATCAGTGCTGGGACCGCAGCTTTTTACAATATATATTAATGATATAGAAAATGGTATTAATAGTAACATTAGCAAATTTGCTGATGATACAAAGCTGGGTGGCAGGGTGAAATGTGAGGAGGATGTTAGGAGATTACAGGGTGACCTGGACAGGTTAGGTGAGTGGACAGATGCATGGCAGATGCAGTTTAATGTGGATAAATGTATAGTTATCCACTTTGGTGGCAAGAACAGGAAGGCAGATTACTACCTAAATGGAGTCAAGCTGGGTAAAGGGGCAGTACAAAGAGATTTGGGTGTTCTTGTACACCAGTCAATGAAGGCAAGCATGCAGGTACAGCAGGTAGTGAAAAAAGCTAATGGCATGCTGGCCTTCATAACAAGAGGGATTGAGTGTAGAAGCAAAGAGGTTCTTCTGCAGCTGTACAGGGCCCTGGTGAGACTGCACCTGGAATATTGTGTGCGGTTCTGGTCTCCAAATTTGACGAAAGACATTCTGGCTATTGAGGGAGTACAGCGTAGGTTCACAAGGTCAATTCCTGGAATGGCGGGACTATCTTAAGTTGAAAGATCGGAGCGTCTGGGCTTGTGTACCCTTGAGTTTAGAAGACTGAGAGGGGATCTGATTGATACGTATCAGATTATTAAAGGATTGGACACTCCGGAGACAGGAAACATGTTTCCGCTGATGGGCGAGTCCCGAACCAGAGGACACAGCTTAAAAATAAAGGGTAGGCCATTTAGGACAGAGATGAGGAGAAACTTCTTCACCCAGAGAGTGGTGGGTGTGTGGAATACTCTGCCCCAGAAGGCAGTGGAGACCCAGTCTCTGGATTCGTTTAAGAAAGAGTTGGATAGAGCTCTCAAGGATAGTGGAATCAGGGGTTATGGAAATAAGGCAGGAACAGGATACTGATTGAGGATGATCAGCCATGATCATAATGAATGGTAGTGCAGGCTCGAAGGGCAGAATGGCCTACTCCTGCACCTATTGTCTAATACTCTGACCTACTATTTTTACTGCCAAAATGGATAACCTCACATTTACCAACATGGAACTCCATCTGCCAGACCCTTGCCCACTCAGTTAACCTATCTAAATCTCTCTGCAGACCCACATCCTTTGCACAGTTTGCCTTTCCACTCAATTCAGGTGTCATCAGCAAACTCAGATACGTTACACTCGGTCTCCTCTTCCAGATCATTCACATATATGATGAACAGTTGCGGGTCCAACAGCAACTCCTGCGACACCCTGCTCACCATTGATCTCCAACAAGAACACGCATTTATCCCAACTCTCTGCTTTCTATTGGTTAACCAATCCTCTACCCATGCTAGTGCATTCCCTCAACTCCATGCGCTCTTGTCTTACGGAAGAGTCTTTTATGCCAGACCTTATCAAACACCTTCTGGAAATCCACGTTTACAACATCCACCTGTTCCCCTCCATCCAACACGCTTGTTACATCCTCAAAGAACTCCAGTAAGTTTGTCAAACATTACCTCCCCTTTCTGAATCCATGCTGTGTCTGCCTGATGGAACCCTTTCCATCCAGACATCTTACTATTTCATCTTTAGTGATAACCTCCAGCATTTTACTGACTGCAGGTTAAAGCTAACTGGCCTATAGTTACCTGCCTTTTGCCTACACCCTTCTTTAAACAGCGGCGTGACATTTGTAGTCTTCCAGTCTACAAGGACCTGCCCGGAGTCTAGTTAACTTTGGTAAATTAACACTAACTCATCTACGAAAACCCTGAAGTGCATTCCATCAGGACCAGGAGACTTATTTACCTTTAGACCCTCAAGTTTGCTCAACACTACCCCTTTACTGATAACATCGGAATTGAGGTTCTTCCCTCCCATCATATCCTTAACATTATTTTTTTCGCCTGTTAGACACATCTTTCACTTTGAAGCCAGACACAAATAGTTATTCAAGGCCTCGGCCATTTCAGCATTACCCAATATTAATTCCCCTTCCTCATCCTGAAGGGACCTACATCCTTTTAAGATACAAAGTCTTGTCAACTAGGTTTCCTGGATGAAAACTGCTTGCTTAAATAATACTTGTCCTTCATCTATAGAACATTATAGCGCAGTCCAGGCCCTTTGGCCCTCGATGTTGCGCCGACCTGTCATACCAATCTGAAGCCCATCTAACCTACACTATTCCATGTACATCCATATGCTTGTCCAATGATGACTTAAATGTACTTAAAGTTGGCGAATCTACTACCGTTGCAGGCAAAGCATTCCAAACCCTTACTACTGAGTAAAGAAACTACCTCTGACATCTGTCCTATATCTATCACCCCTCAATTTAAAGCTATGCCCTTTGTGTTCGCCGTCACTATTCTTGGAAAAAGGCTCTCTGTCCACCCTATCTAACCCTCTGATTATCTTATATGTCTCTATTAAATCACCTCTCAACCTTCTTCTCGCTAATGAAAACAGCCTCAAGTCCCTCAGCCTTTCCTCGTAAGACCTTCCCTCCATACCAGGCAACATCCTCGCAAATCTCCTCTGCACCCTTTCCAAAGCTTCCACATCCTTCTTATAATGCAGTGACCAGAACTGTACACAATACTCCAAGTGCGGCCGCACTCGAGTTTTGTACAGCTGTAGCATAACCTCATGGTTCTGGAACTCAATCCCTCGATTAATAAAAGCTAAAACACTGTATGCCTTCTTAACAACCCTATCAACCTGGGTGGCAACTTTCAAGGATCTGTGTACCTGGACACCGAAATCTCTCTGCTCATCTACACTACCAAGAATCTTACCATTAGCCCAGTACTTTGCATTCAGGTTACTCCAACCAAATTGAATCACCTCACACTTGTCCGCATTAAACTCAATTTGCTACCTCTCAGCCCAGCTCTGCAGCTTATCTATGTCTCTCTATAACCTACAACATCCTTCGTCACTATCCACAACTCCACTGACCTTAGCGTCGTCTGCAAATTTACTAACCCACCCTTCCAAGCCCTCATCCAGGTCGTTTATAAAAATGACAAACAGCAGTGGACTCAACACCGACCCTTGCGGTACACCACTGGTAACTGGACTCCAGGATGAACATTTCCCATCAACCACCACCCTCTGTCTTCTTTCAGCAAGCCAATTACTGATCCAAACTGCTATATCTCCCACAATCCCATTCCTCCGCATTTTGTACAATAGCCGACTGTGGGGAACCTTATCGAACGCCTTGCTGAAATCCATATACACCACATCAACCGATTTACTCTCATCTACCTGTTTGGTCACCTTCTCAAAGAATGCAATAAGGTTTGTGAGGCACGACCTACCCTTCACAAAACCGTGCTGACTATCCCTAATCAAATTATTCTTTTCGAGATGATTATAAATCCTATCTCTTACAACCTTTTCCAACACTTTACCAACAACTGAAGTAAGGCTCACTGGTCTATAATTACCAGGATTGTCTTTACCTCCCCTTCTTGAACAGGGGAACCATATTTGCTATCTTCCAGTCTTCTGGCACTATTCCTGTAGAGAATGACGATTTAAAGATCAATGCCAAAGGCTCGGCAATCTCTTCCCTGGCTTCCCAGAGGATCCTAGGATAAATCCCATCCGGCCCAGGGGACTTAGCTATTTTCACACTCTGCAGGATTTCCAATACCTCCTACTTGTGAACCTCAATCACACCTAGTCTAGTAGCCTGTATCTCAGTAATCTCCTCGACAACATTGTCATTTTCTACAGTGAATACTGTTGAAAGATATATTCATTTAGTGCTTCCCCCATCTCCTCTGACTCCACACGCAACTTCCCACTACTATCCTTGAATGCCCTAATCTTATTCTTGTCATTCTTTTATTCCTTAAATACCTATAGAAAGCATTAGAGTTTACCCTGATCCTATCCGCCAACAACTTCTCATGTCTCCTCCTGGCTCTTCTGAGCTCTCTCTTTAGGTCTTTCCTAGCTACCTTGTAACCCTCAAGCGCCCTAACTGAGCCTTCACATCTCATCCTAACATAAGCCGCCTTCTTCCTCTTGACCAAAGATTCCACTTCCTTCGTAAACCATGGCTCCCGTGCTCTACAGCTTCCTCCCTGTCTGACAGGTACATACCTATCTAGGACACACAGTAGCTTTTCCTTGAATAAGCTCCACATTTCTAATGTGCCTATCCCCTCCAGTTTCCTTCTCCATGCTATGCTTCCTAAATCTTGCCTAATCGCATCGTAATTGCCTTTCCCCCCCCACTTTAACTCCTGCCTAGTGGTATACACCTATCCCTTTCTATCACTAAAGTAAACATAACAGAATTGTGATCGCTATCACCAAAATGCTCACCTACTTCCAAATCTAACACCTGGCCGGACTCATTACCCAGTACCAAATCTAATGTGGCTTCGCCCCTTGTTGACCTGTCTACATACTGTGTCAGGAAGCCCTCCTGCACACACTGGACAAAAACTGACCCATCTATAGTACTCATACTATAGTGTTCCCAGTCAATATTTGGAAAGTTGAAGTCCCCCATGACAACTACCCTGTTTCTCTCACTCCTATCGAGAATCATCTTGGTTATCCTTTCCTCTAAATCTCTGGAACTATTCGGAGACCTATACAAAACTCCCAACAGGGTGACCTCTCCTTTTCTAACTTCAGCCCATACTACCTCAGTTGATGAGTCCCCAAACATCCTTTCTGCAACTGTAATACTGTCACAGTTGCAGAATGCCACACCTCCCCCTCTTTTACCATCTTCTCTGTTCTTACTGAAACATCTAAATCCTGGAACCTGCAACAACCATTCCTGTCGCTGCTCTAACCATGTCTCCGAAATGGCCACAACATCGAAGTCCCAGGTACCAACCCATTCTGCAAGTTCACCCACTTTATTCCAGATGCTCCTGGCGTTGAAGTAGACACACTCCAAACCAACTTCTTGCTTGCTGGTGCCATCTTGCGTCCCTGAAACTTGATTTTGGACCTCCCTACTCTCAACCTTTTCGAAACTTGAACTACAATTTTGGTTCCCATCCCCCTGCTGGATTAGTTTAAACCCACCCCAATAGCCTTAGCGAATTTCCCCCCCAGGATATTGGTACCCCTCTGGTTCAGATGAAGACCATCCTGCTTGTAGAGGTCCCACCTACCCCAGAAAAAGCCCCAATTATCCAAGAATCCAAAACCCTCCCTCCTGCACCATCCCTGTAGCCACATGTTCAACTCCTCTCTCCCTGTTCCTTGCTTCACTATCTTCATTCAGTTTGCGTTACACAGAATGGACTTTAGCAATTCGCCTGCATATAAATGTCAATCTTAACAATTCCAAATGCAGTTTGAAAGGTTCCAGGAGCAGCTGAAGGAAACTATTTCCAATTTAAAATAACAATGAAAAATAGACAGGATTTGTCTATCAATAAATCCTAACTGTATGTCATTTCCACTTAGGAAACTTAACCAGGTACATATCTTTGTGACAAAAAGTTATTTTTAAATAAATTAAGGAGGACAGTTAAGAAATAGAAATAGAATTTTAAAAAAACTTAGACACAGAGTAACATGTAAAGCCCAACTTGTTAAAAATGTTAAGGCTTCAAACCAACTTCTTACTCCTAACAAATACACATCCATTAGATTGCTATTCTTTACAATAATAATGTCATAACCACTACCAAATGCATCTTCCTCTTCAAAAAATCTCATTGGGCCATAACAGGAATTTACTTTTCCCTTTGTACAGACCACACTTCACAAACTAAACCAATACAAAATGCACTGAAGCAAAACTTTGTTATTCATTTCAATTTGAATTAATTGGTCGACTGGAATTCTCTTCTCTACCACCATCAACTCTATCCATGAGTAACAATCAACTTTCCAAATGTGCAGCACTAAATAAAACTGGGCTGATCAGTGAAAGCCAGAAACGGTTCCAAACTTGGTTAAAACAAACATCAATCATAAAGAGACTGTTTCCTTTAAGACAGAAGCAACATATAAATGCCAGATCATAGAACTATTAATTTCAACTTGACACACAAACCTTATGTGGTTGATACTCAACATATCTCCTGAAACTGCTGGGAACTTCTCCTGAACAGTTAAACTAATTGAGCATGCTGCTGATGTTCCTATAGTACATCTTGTCTAAGCCTGTATGCATCAGGTTGTTAGTAAATAAATCCAGAAAAATGATTTTATCTGAATGGTCCAGCTAGGCAATATTTCCAGCTATATGAATTGTAGTAAAATACAAATGTCACCCTTAGTTGCAGAATCGGGAGAACCCACCCAACAGAACAGCTGACTGATAAATTAATGTTAGGTAACTGGTATACTCAGGCTATAGCAAGGAGAGTAAAAGTACTATTTTGTGTCTAAATGATTCAGCCTGTTGTGAAAATCAAACTGCTTGCATGAGAAGCAGTGCTAAGATACAAGCTGCAGCAAATAACTTTGAACAGTATGTGCAAGACAGAGAGACAGAAAGTTTACCACCTATAATGCAGACCTATTTTCCATCCTTAAATTCCCTTTTCAATAGTGTAAAAATAATTACTTTGAAAATGGACTGTGTGACCCCACTAATAAAACTTAGTTCACTACTTTCATTTTGAAACGCAGCTCTTGTAGTTTGCAAAATGCACACAGGGGAGACAGAAAGAAAGACAAGCTATCGCATTACACGTACGGTACATACAGAAACAAAAATCTTACCTGTGGTGGTGAACTGCTGGCACCTAGAGAAGTGACAGAAGGTACAGATGGCGTGGGTGGTGAGAACTGGCTGCCAACCAAAGATGGGAAACGGGTCGAGGGAAACAAATCTATAATTAAGTAGTTCAGTTTTAGTATCATTCACAACCGCAATATCCCATGCACTCTCAAATTTCCACAGAAGTAGTTTCGATGTAATGTGACTTTGGATAACAGTTATACCAGTATTACTTTGGGGGGAAAATGTCCCATGTAAATGTCATTCTTTGCAATATTGAAAAGAAAAAAAAAAGAATGTTGCAAAACCAAACTCTTCCACATGAACATGCAATTTACAGAATCAGCCATGAAGAAGGGAAAATTTTATTTCAGTAACACAATTGACAAAAAGCCACAGGAGGTGCAAGAAAAAAAAAGTGGGCCATTTGGCCCATGAAATCAGCTTCACCATTCAATGAAATCATCACTGATAATCCTCAGATTCACTTTCCTGCCTTTTTCCCAACAAGCTTTGATTTCCTTACTGATTAAAAAAATTGTCCACCTCACACTCAAATATTCTTAATAACCCAGCCTCTTGCATCTCTCTGCAGTAAAGAATTCCACAGAATCTGAGAAAATAATTTCATCATCCCCCTTCAATGAGTACTCATTTATTCCGAGATTATGCCTTCTGTTTCTAGACTCTCCTACAAGCAGGAACAACCTCTCCATATCTACAAGTCTTTAAGAATCATGTCTGTTTCAATAAGGTCACTTCTGATTCTTCTAAATTCCAATGAGCACCAGCCCAACATTCTAAACCTCCCTTCATTAGAAAATCCCTCCATATCAGAGGTCAATCTAATGAATCTTCTTGGAACTGCCTCCAATGCCAGTATATCTTTCCTGAGATAAGGGGACCAGAATTGTTTGCAGTATTCTAACTATGGTCTTCTAGGAGAAAGTGAGGACTGCAGATGCTGGAGATCAGAGCTGAAAATGTGTTGCTGGAAAAGCGCAGCAGGTCAGGCAGCATCCAAGGAGCAGGAGAAGCGACGTTTCGGGCATGAGCCTTCTCCTGAAGAAGGATTCATGCCCGAAACATCGATTCTCCTGCTCCTTGGATGCTGTCTGACCTGCTGCGCTTTTCCAGCAACACATTTTCTGCTCTAACTATGGTCTGACTAGCTAGCTTGCATAATTTTAAACAAGAGTTTCCTATTTTTATACTCCATTCTTTTGAAAATAAAAATTCCATTATTCTTCCTATTATATGCTAGCTTTTTGTGATTCATGCAAAAGGATCCAAAATCCCCCTCTGCTGCAGCCTCTGCAGTCTTTCCCGATTTAAAATTATATTCATCTCCTCTATTCTTCCAAACAAAATGCATAACCTCACATTTTACCAATTAATATTTATTGACTAGACTTTTGCGACTCACATCGATATCCCTCTGCAGTCATTGTGTGTCATTCTCACCACTTGTCTTCCCACCTATTTTTGAGTGATCCTTAAATGTGGAACTAGAAACTTTGGTTCCCATATCCAAGTCATACACTATATACTGCAAATAACTGTGGCCTCAGTACTGATCCCTGTGGCCCTCTAATAGTAACAGACTACCATCTGAAAATGCCCCTCTTTATTCAATTCTCTTAACTATTAGTTTGCCAATCTGCTGTCCACACTTAAAATACCCCAAACACCGAACGTCCTTTAGAAATCCAAGTAGATTGCATCTACTGGCTTCCCCTTTGTCTATTCTGCTTGTAACCCCCTCAAATAATTCTAATAACTTTGTCAGGTATGATTCCCCCTTCATGAAGCCAACAGCAGAAAGGACTTTAACTTTTCCAAAGTATCTGAACATTTTGTAACCTCTGCCCCCACTGAAGCCAAGTCAGTAAGGCAAACTTAAATTGGTAGTCAAAGTGGGAAAGTGCACAACCAAGTAAACTGAAAGTGGTATGTATAATCATCACAAAACTAGCTTTGGTGCAGGACTGAGTTATCTTTGAATAATTAATCACTAATTTGATTAAGTATGACAGGAATAAATTATATTCTGTTTAATTATGGTTAGTTGTTAAATAGTTCCTGTACAGAAGAAACCATAAGGCCAGACCAAAGTTAAGATTTATTGCTTTATTGCTATTTTATAATTCAAGCCAATGTAAACCTAGCTTGATAGATCTGTAAAGGCTCAGAAGCAGACACAACTATAACCCAAAGAGATGGTGATGTTTTAAAATGGTAACTTACAATAAAGTCATTTGACAACCATCAGGTTACTCTCTCATTAAAGTGCAGGTGACACCATTAACTGAAGGATCATCACCGTGTCAGGCAAAGGGCAAGGTTGAGAAAGCAGGACCTTCATGCTGGTACAGAAAGTGAACCCACACTGCTGGCATTACACTGCATTGCAAACCAACTGTACAGCCAACTGGGCTAACCATTTGTTATAGACATATCTTTAATACGTTGTATGGTCATTTTGAACTTTCATTTTGGACATTAACAGTTATTGTGGCATTACACATGGCTGTCACAGTAAAGGATGCACATTGTTCTCCAAAATCAATCAGATGTATCAATTCATGATAGTTAATCATTAGGAGATGACACTACATACTCTAAGCAGGTACATTAATTCTTCACTGGTGCCAATTTATTTTGGTAAAGGTCTAAAGGGCTAATCTTATAAAATTATTGGCATTCCAAAAATTGAATGAGGAAATTGCAGGAAGTGATATTATTAAGGTGACCAGTACTTTTAAAGAAAGCAATAAGACATTGACTTCCTAGGCAATCCAAGTCTGACCAGGGATATTAGCTAGCAAGGGTCAATAAGGGCTGTATTTTAGTCAATCAATGCACAAAAAGAAATATCAAAGACAAACAAGAGACTGGTGCCCAGTCAAACAATGTCATGAACTGGCATTCTAACATCAATAGGCTGCAAACTACTATCTTATTAAGTATCACCGGCTTTGTGCTGGCTTTGATAAACGTAACGAATTCTGTAAAACCTGAGAAAACATTCCTGAACCGAGAGTGGGTCGTATAGCTGATCAGGATCAATAAATATTAGATGCTATTTCAAACTCAGCCAATAATTGTAATTGATGTAGGTCTAGCTACTAAAGTCAAAGCATATCCCAAAATGTTAGACTGTTTTATAGAAATGTAAAAATGATCAACAAGGCATCTTCTGATGTTTCTCCATAATATCAATTTTCTACCATGAATGTATTCAGCAAAAATTCAATAAAACAGCGTCAGGTAAGTAGAAATTTCCTTAGTTGAGTACGTAACCTACCACATTTTAAGATTCAAGGTGCTTGTGCAAATCTTACCTTGGAAAGGTTCAAAAGTGTCCATGAAGTCCAGATTGGGCTGTAGTGGAATCAATCCAGGCTGAATCATATCAGCATTTCCTGCATGTGCTGTTGAAAATATTAGGAGGATTAAGTATATAATACCTGGATAAACATTTACTGACTAACAATTTCATCATTGAATACTTTACATTAGGAGCAATATGCTTTGTATTGTACAACTTGTGAGAGGAGACACGACAAAAAGGCAAAGACGCACCCTTTACAAGTCTACAGGTGTCCTTCATTATTCATTGAAATGGAAGAATTAAAAGAAAAACTTGCATTTATATTTCTTCTTTCATGGCCTCAGTATATTCAAAAATGAACCAACATACAAGACATTGAAGTTAGAAGATGATAATCCTTTACACCTTTTTCTTTACATGCTCCAAATGATTTCTCATCTTTAGTGGCATCATAAGTTCGCTCTCCTGAGCTCACTGCCTTCTTATCCTTCCTGAATCTTTTCTATCGTGTAAACTCTCCAATCCAAATTCAAACCATTCCAACAGTCCTGCTTATCCCCTATCAACCCTGTTAAGTAAACTCTGATATTTTCTTGTATCCCTCACTACGCACATTCCTCTTCCATACCCAATCCATCTATATTTTCCTCAAAGAAATAAACCCCCAATTCACATACAACTCCACTTCCAGAATCCTAGCTGAACTCCTGCTTCTCTGCTCACAACATTTTTGCAGTTAATGATTTGATCAACAAGACCTGCACTTCCACTTTTGTTCCCTATCGATGACGACATACATCATCTTAGTCAAATAAGATCCCAATTTTAAAATTCTTTTCCTGGTTTTCAAATCCCGATATGGTCTTATCCCTCTCCATTTCTGTAATCTCCTCCAGCCCCACAAACCTTTGTGATATGTGTGCTCTTCTAAATCTGACATGTTTTGTAACCGATTTTAATTGCTCTTCGAATGATGGCTGTGCCTTCATTATCTCGGCCCCAGGCTTCAGAGGACCCTTCCTACAGATCTTGCTCCTTTTCCACACTTTCCTCCTTTAAGACACAACATAAAACCTACCTCTTTGACCAAACATTTAGAACATAGAACATTACAGCGCAGTACAGGCCCTTCGGTCCTTAATATTGCACCGATCTGTGGAACCATTCTACACTATTCCATTTTCATCATATGCTTATCCAATGACCACATAAATACCCTTAAAGTTGGTGAGTCTACTACTGTTGCAGGGAGGGCATTCCACACCCCTACTATTCTGAGTAAAGAAACCACCTCTGACATCTGTCCGAATCTATCACCCCTCAATTTAAAGCTATGTCCACTCATGCTAGCCATGACCATCCAAGGAAAAAGTCTCTCACTGTCCATCCCATCTAACTCTCTGGTTATCTTATGTGTCTCAATTAAGTCAGCTCCCAACCTTCTTCTCTTTAATGAAAACAGCCTCAAGTCCCTCAGCCTTTCCTCAAAACACCTTCCCTCCATACCAGGCAATGTCCTGGTAAATCTCCTCTGAACCCTTTCCAAAGCTTCCACATCCTTCCTATAATGTGGTGACCAAAATTACACAATCCTCCAAGTTTGGCCTCACCAGAGTTTGCACAGCAGCAACATGACATTGTGGCTCCGAAACATAATCCCTCTACCAATAAAAGCTAACACACCGTACGCCTTTTTAACAACTGTATCAACCTGGGTGGCAACTTTCAGGGATCTATGTACATGAACACCAAGATCTCTCTGTTCATCTACACTGTCAAGAATCTTACCATTAGTCCAGTATTCTGCATTCCTGTTGTTCCTTCCAAAGTGAACCGCCTCACACTTTTCCACATTAAACTCTATTTTGCCATCTCTCAGCCCAGCTCTGCAGCTTATCTACGTCCCTCTATAACGTGCAACATCCTTCCGCACTGTCCACAACTCCACCAATCTTAGTGTCATCTGCAAATTTACATCCTTCTACGCAGTTATCCAGGTCATTTATAAAAATGACTAACAGCAGTGGACCCAAAACAGATCCTTGCAGTACACCACTCGTAACTGAACTCCAAGATGAACATTTCCCATCAACCACCACCACCTGTCTTCTTTCAGGTAGCCAATTTCTGATCCAAACCGCTAAATCACCCTCAATCCCATGCCTCCACATTTTCTGCATTAGCCTACCGTACTTATCAAACACCTTACAGAAATCCATATACACCACATCAACCACTTTGCCCTCATCCACCTGTTTGGTCACCTTGTCAAAGAATTCAATAAGGTTTGTGAGGCATGACCTACCCTTCACTAAACCATGTTGACTATCCCTAATCAACTTATTCCTTTATAGATTATTATTAATCCTATCTCTTATAATCTTTTCCAACACTTGACCCACAACCGAAGTAAAGCTCACTGATCTATAAAAATCACACAACACCAGGTTATAGCCCAACAGGTTTAATTGGAAGCACACTAGCTTTCGGAGCGACGCTCCTTCATCAGGTGATAGTGGAGGGCTTGATCGTAACACAGAATTTATAGCAAAAATTTGCAGTGTGATGTAACTGTGAGATTTTTAACTTTGTACACCCCAGTCCAACACTGGCATCGCCAAATGATGACTACTATCGACACCACTAACCGCCGGCTTAAAGTGGAGGGGATCTCCAAGAAGATTGCACATATCAACACAGACATCAAGTTTCTACAGGAATGCAGGCAAGCAGGAAAGATCCCAAAAGGATTACGGATCACGAACCCACTTAGGTCAACCTCCAACACAGACTACGCAGAGAGGCTTTGCCACCGCACCTCTCGTAAACTTCTCAATCATCTTGTGCACCAACTCTACAGCAGGCGCCACAACCTTGAAATTCAGATGGAGTCCACACTCTCAGCCTGCACACAGGATACATCAGTACAATTACGTGACATCGCCAAACAGACAAGGCGACAAAACTACACCATGTACATGCACACCAAGAACAAAAAACTGGAGAAGCTTGGCATTCTTACCAGTATTAGCAAAGCCCGCCCTGGAACCACAGTAGACAACATTATCACTGCAGGGAAGTCTATTGTCAACTTATCGGACCACACCCTTCAACCAGAAGAGATTGAAGTCCTGAGTAGGGGTCTCAACTTCTGCCCCACTGCCAAAATGGACCTGCTGGTTCTGGCAGCAGACACAGAGGAGTTCATCAGACGAATGAGACTCCGGGAATTCTTTCAAGGTGCTGGCAGTGATCCCACTGAGCCCACTGATGAACTAGAACAGTCATCACAGGGATCTGTAGAGGAGTGACCAAAGAAGGTGTCAACATGGACCCTACCGGAGGGCCGCTGCCCTGGGCTTGACATGTATGCTCAAACTGTCAGGAAATATATAAATGCCAGATTCATCAGCCGTACCCACAAGGTAGAGCAAAACATCACCCGTTCACAACGCAATGCCATCCAGGCTCTCAAAACCAATGACAACATTGTCATCAAACCAGCAGATAAAGGAGGAGCCATTGCCATTGTCATTCAGAATAGAACAGATTACTGCAAGGAAGTGTACCGACAACTGAACAACCAGGAACACTACAGGCAACTACCAGCTGATCCGACCAAAGAACACACCCGAGAATTAAACACACTGATCAGAACTTTGGATCCAGTCCTTCAGAGTTCCCTACGTGCCCTCATCCCACATACTTCTCATGTAGGCCACTTCTACTGCTTTCCAAAGGTACACAAAGCCAACACACCGGGACGTCCCATTGTGTCGGGCAATGGGACCTTATGGGAGAATCTCTCTGGCTATGTGGAAGGCATCTTGAAACCTACTGCACAGGGGATCTCCAGCTTCTGTTGTGACACTACGGATTTCTTACAGAAACTCAGCACCCAAGGACCGTCGAACCGGGAACATTCCTCGTCACAATGGACATTTCCGCACTCTACACCAGCATCCCCCACAAGGATGGCATCGCGGCAACAGCCTCAGTACTCAACACCAACAACTGCCAGTTTCCAAACACCATCCTACAACTCATCCGCTTTATCCTCGATCATAACGTCTTCACCTTTGACAACCAATTCTTCATCCAGACACACTGAACAGCCATGGGGACCAAATTTGCAGCCCAATATGCCAACATTTTTATGCACAGGTTCGAACAAGATTTCTTCTCTAAGCAGGATCTCCAACCAACATTGTACACCAGGTACATTGACGACATTTTCTTCCTCTGGACCCATGGCGAGGAGTCACTGATAAAACTACACAGTGACATCAACAAGTTTCATCCCACCATCAAACTCACCATGAACTACTCTCGACTGACTGTCTCATTCTTGGACACGTGCGTCTCCATCAAGGATGGACACCTCAGCATCACACTCTACCGCAAACCCACAGACAACCTCACAATGCATGGACAGATGCATCAGCAACTAGTAGATTGGGTAACAATGTAGTCAGGTATTTCTTTTTTAATTGCTTGCTTGTTTCCTCAGCACACAGACTTTTTCTAGCAGACATGTCCTTTAGAACCCAAAGCAGTTCGATCAGGAGTGGTGCTGCCAAACCAGTCTGTGCCTCACCCTCAGTGCCTCCTCCAAAATTTGTTCAACATGGAAGAGTACTCATTCATCAGCTGAGGAAGGATGGTACCAGGTAATCAACAGGAGATTTCCTTGCCCATGTTTTAACTGAAGTCATGAGACTTCATGGGGTCTGGAGTCATAGAATCCTTACAGTGTGAAATTTGGCCCATCAAGTCTTTAATGATCCTCTGAAAATGCACCCTGCTACCCTATCACTGTAACCTTGCATTTCCCATGATTAATCCACCTAGCCTGCACATCCCTGGACACTATGGACAATTTAGCATTGTAAATCCATCTCATCAGCACATCTTTGGACTGTAGGAGGAAACTGGAGCAGACAAAGGAAACCCACATAAACACGGGAAGAAAGTGCAAACCTCACAAAGATAGTCACTCAAGGCTGGAATTAAACCCACGTCGTGGTGCTGTGAGGCATCTGTGCTAACTACTAAGCTTCCATGTCGTCCCAATGTCAACACTGACAACTCCTAGGGCAACCTCTTCCTGAATGTATACAACTGTATGCCAGCTCTGTTGAGTCTGTCCTGCTGATAGGACAGGACATATCCAGGGATGGTGATGGTGGTGTCTGGGACATGGTCTGCAAGGTGCTGATTCTATGTCAGCCTGTTGCTTGACTTGTCTGTGAGACAGCTCTCGCAATTTTGGCACTAGCACCTGGATGCTAGTTAGGAAGACATTGCAGAGTTGACAGGGCTATTTCTGCCATTGTCTTTTCCAGTGCCTAGCTGAGGTTGATACCATCCAGATCCATTTCTTTGTTAAGGTATCATAGTGATTGATACAACTAATTAACTCAATAGACCATTTCAGAGGGCAGTTGAGAGTCAACCACATTGCTGTGACTCTGGAATCACATGTATGCCAAACCAAGCAATGATGCCAGATTTCCTTCCCTGAAGCACATTAGTTAACAAAATGGGTTTCTCTGACAATCGAAAATGGTTTCGTGGTCATCAGTGATTCTTGACATGAATTCACATTTGACAATCTGCCATGGTGGGATTTGAGCACGGGTCCCTAGAACATTAGCTGCGTTTCTGGATTAATAGTCTAGCCATAATACCACTGAGCTATTGCCTCCACTATTGTAGTAGCAAGTTCCTGATAAAGAATCTGATGTTTCAATTAGATTTTCTTTCAGCTTGTGCTTGTTCTATCTAAATGTGCCAAAACCAAGTAATGCCTCTGTGCATTACCTGTGAAAGTTGTCACCATGCACATGAAAGTGAGAAATTTACATGCAGTAAATTAAAGCAGGTAAGATAGCACAATCTCAAGTAATTTTTTTAAACAAAAGTCTAGTTAATCTAAAACAAATAAAATTCCCTGCTGATTGCAAACAGATATATGTATCACAGGATTTTTTTCTCTCGAAGGAAAACATCTAAAGAAAATCAGCAACACTTGTAAAGAGTAACACTTTTGAAAAAGGTTTATAATGTAACAAAACGTGCCTAGTAAGTGTCACTAACCAATCTCTCTTGGGTTGGGCCAGGCAACTGGATGGTGTGAGGACAAAGTTGAAAAAAGTGTGTCAGAGAATTCAGACATTAACATGTCCATATCCAAAAGCTGGTCCTCCTCCATGGGGACAGGTGTATCACTTCCTTTCCTTTTTGCACGCCATGCTGCCAAGTCATCATCTTGAAATGGAATATAACAGGCTTCGGGGCAGCCATCGTCAAATCCAGAAAGCTGTATACCATTATCCAATATTATAGAAAGAATGGTTAGTGTAACTTAAAAAAAAATGCTTCAAATGCTTCAACATTGATGGGAATATTCTTTCAACTAGGTCTATCAATCAAATACTTTTCACTCAACAAATGTTAAGAAACAGACAGCATTGCCAGCAGTAACTGAAGTTCTGAACTTGATATTTTAAAAAATTCTCATTACCAACTCAAATAAAAAAACAGCTTTCACCCGAAAAAGAGGAAAAAAAGCTCAGCTGAGATTCCCAGACACCACGAAGGCTATCCTTGGCTAGACTACTGAGAATTAACTAAATTAAACATGCCCTCTGATCACTAGCACATTGCCTTCTACGGAAAGGTTAACAAAAAATCGAATGGTTTGCTGGTTTGAACAAATTATGCAGTCCTGCATATGTTCGTTTTTTTTTTAAATACTGATTAAAAAATCAGAAACATTCTAATGCAGCCATTACATTTTTGGTACATTTTTAAAAACGTAAAAGGACTCAAAAAGAGTAACGTCTCTGAAGTAAACATAAAATTAAATCCCAAGATTAATCATTCATGCTCAGTTTCATTTGAGAACTGAACTCTTAGTTCTTGACTGGCTTAAGAGTTGGAGCATCACACGAGAATGCTTCAATACTTAAGTAGCAGGATAGAATGCCCAGACCAGTGTACAACTGTCATTGTTATTTTTGCAGTGAGAAATATCCTAGTATTGTTTTTGATGTATTACTTTTAAAAGAAACAGGTGGATAAAAGGGGAAATTAATTTAGTTTTAACCCCAAAGCAAATTAAATCACGAGATTCAAATCTTTCGTCCCATTATGTCCTAAAATAGCTAGGAGCAAATATATTGCAACTTATTAAATCATATTTAATGGAAGACCACACCTGAACATAGGAATTTTACAAGTCAAATATAAATAGATGTTTACAATTGAAAAAAGCACCATAATGGTTTAAGACACTCAAAATGAAGTTTGGAAAGTGATTCAATTTTACATCCAGCAGATGGCAGTATTTATATATCACAGTCTAACATTCCAGTTTTCAAGAAATGGTCAAAACAGTTTTTACTTTAACATTTTTAAGGTAGTCAAGCTTCGTAACAAGAGTACTGCGGAGTTGGAGGTGGGCAAGGATAACGAAAAATAAAACTGAGACACAAAGCAGGAAATGGAAGAGCAGTAAGTGAACTCTGTTGACTGCAAAACAGGCAATCTTAAGAAAGCTTTTGAAGGCAAGTAACATTTGAGCAAAGCTCAGGGGATTAGAATGAAATAATTCAAAAGCACAGGACCATGATGGGGAACAAGGAACAAAGGAGGAATAAGGAGCTGTTGAGGACATAAACACAGTCTTCATCAGAAGTTCAGGATAACAATGACATGAAGACGTAGGGTGCAAAGTTCCCAGAGAGAGAGAATGAGACTGAGGGTGAAGGCTATAAAATCAAACTTGTTGCAGGATCAGAAGCCAAAAATGGGCTTTAAATGGTGGCCAAATTTATCCATTTGGCAAGAAGAGTGCTTGTCCCTACAGCCAGTCCATGTTCAAAGAGCTCGCCAAGTGAGAAGTTAGGAGCCTTCAAGTAACCCTTGCTGCAGCACCTGAACATAGTATGCTAATACACAGATTTATGCAAACATATACAAATCGTATATTTAATAGTTGCTTTCTAGGAGATTCATTAAAAATATATTTGGGCGAGTCTGAAAGTATTAATAATAATCAAATTTTAAATGTGTTATGGACCAGATCAAACCTCCTCAAAATATATTAAGTAGATAGCCTAGATTCTAACCTTTTCTTATTTTAAAGGTTAAGTGTAAGGCGTTGCATTCCAAATGCAATTTGATTAATCAAACTACTCGACTTTAAGCAAAACACAGTATTTTTACACTACAGTTAAAATATAGACAAAATAAAAGTAAAAAAGAATTGACTGAACAGCAATTCTATCAAAATGCTTAATGAAATAGCTTAAATGTATTAACTACTAATAATTAACTAGTTCTATATAGTAACATCCCATAAACACAACCTTGACAAAGGTAAATTCAATAAAATAGGTTGTCTCACATGTAATTCTAGCAGCAGGAAGAAATCCCCAGCTTTTAGCTGTAACGGAGAGAGGAATAAGAGCTTCCTCATCCAGCTTCAAGACCCCTGCTACTGCAGAAAGCTAAAACTAAAAATCCTGGTACTGTGGGAGCTTGACCCCACCCATTCAGGATGCTTCTATTGTTCCAACTTTTAAAACAAACAAGACCTCACAAACGTTTTACTTTATTGGCTTTGAGCAGACTGCACTGCATCTTTATCTCAATTTTTCTTCCTAAAGAAAACTAGAATAAAATGCACCTCTTAAAGTCATAGTATCATCATAAGTGCAAATATGAAAGTGGTCAAAATCACTCACCTCTTAATTTATATGTTCAATGGCAATCTTTAGATCCCATTAAATTATACAGGAACCTTTAGCTATAAAATACATCATTTACTTATAGACAGTGAGCAGAATTGTTATACACTACCAGCAGAACAAAGTCCAATCTTGGTATCAGATCATACCATTGACATGTCAAGCTTAAACAGGTGACATATTTAAAAAGAGCTCACCTTTAGTGGAATATAGCAATCTTCATTTTAAACTTACTTTAATCAAACTTGAAAGATCTTCATCTTTGTGCTTCTGTAACTGGAAAAGAAAAAGCAGCTAAAAACATATCAAAGAAAAATAGATCACTGTGAAATGTTGGTTGCAGAAACTCTGAGAAACGATCCTTTCATTCTATTTGTAATGGATTTTTAAACTCCCTGAAGAACAAACACATTTTCAAGACACAATGCTAAAGTAAAAAAATTTGCAAAATTATCTCATAGCAAGCATACCCTTTTCTTGAAGTATGTGCGCCATTTGTGATATTCTCTTATTACAATCTCAATTCTTCTTTTCCAGAATTTTCCTTCCGTTACAGCTGCCTAAGAAAATAATGAGATTTGTTAAAACCTCACCTTCAGACAGAATTTGATAATTTTGGATATATCATACAGTCTATGTTAAAATTATTGTAAAACATTTGCATCCTGCTAACTAAAAAACGAAAACTTGGAAATTAAGGAGATATTTTGCTTCGCAGTCACAGGCAAGTGAAAAATTCTTGTGATACTAACACACAAAAAAACTTGAAAAGTTATGCAATAAACAAAAACACACAGAACAAACAAATCATATGCAAGAGCTATAACAATCAGCGTTTCAAGGGATAACTGAATTTTTTCCATAAAAGTTACTCGGGTCTCAATTATCTTTGTTACACAGAACTTTCACATATACGTACTTCTGGTCGTCGAGGTTCATCAAACTCGATAGTTCCATCCAGGGGAGTAACAAAGTGACAAACTGGATTGTCACGTTTTTCTACATCTAAATGAAAACAAAAGATCGTTACATTGACAATATTACAATACCGGCAATATTTTTTTCAAAGCCAGTCTTGCTGCAGTCACAGAACTTAGTTGCTCTTTTTGGAAGTGGGCGGGGAGGATAGCAGAATGAATAAACCAGAGCTCAGCAACGCTATGTGGTCTGCAGTGAGGTGGAATGATGATGAGGGGATCACACAAAATAATCAGAGATAAAAAGAAATACATTATTGATAATGATAGGAGGGACTAGATTGGATTGGGATGCCTGGTCGGCACGGACGGGTTGGACCAAAGGGTCATGTTTCCATACTGCACATCTCTATAACTCTAATCAAATTTAGAAGATAGCCTGAAAGCAACCTGTGGATCAACATGCAAAATGGCCACCTGGTTGCGATTTCAGTCAAAAGGTACATGAAGTTTTATCTTAGCTTGCAGTTTTCTGTTGGGATCGCATATAACTTCTCACTCTTCCCAAGGATCTAAGGATTCCAGCATGCAGACTGATGATCCAGGTTGTGAAAAGAATGGTCGCTCAGGTAAAATATCAGAGAGCTTCTAGTGCATATGGTATTGGGTTACTAGCTTAAGCCAAAGTCTTTAGAGATTAGAAACTTTGGAAGCAAATTGGAAGGAGAAGTTATGGAACTTCAAGATTAGGAACCATTTACTCTTATAATGATAAAAATAAATCTACAATTCAGAAATATATGGTCGAAGTCATATCATCTCGACAGGGAGAATACCAGCTTCAACAAGTAAATAACAGTCAACATGGCCATTTATACAGGATTAAGTCATCTGATCACTTTGAAAAATGTAATAATCTGCATTGTTCTGATACGCTTGGTCTAAAAAGACATATTAAACAATAACAACAGAATCCTCCATTACAATGTGGTATGGTGACAGGAGGCGGCTATAGGTAACCATTTCTCTCTGAAGAATTCTCTATCTGCAATATGGTTATTCTAATACATGCTTGTGAAAATATTTCAAAAATTAGCTTCCAGTACTACTTTCCAAAAGTATTCTGTTAACTAACAAATATCTGCCATTTTTTGCTTCTGAGAGTCAATGAACAACAGCTTGAGGACCATCATCTATCATTAAAAAAATTGAGAGGGGGAAGAGCAAAGGAAAGAGATTTAAAAAGCCAAGCCTGTATAGATCAGAATACTCCAATTTTAAAAAAGGTCAAGTTCATCTCATCTTGGCGATCTTGAACAATGAAAACTTACTTACACACTCTATCATTCTGGTGAATAAAGATAAAGTTGAGTTTAAATTCTTACTTAGCAAAAAAAAACACTTACCTGATAGGGCACATATATTGACATTGTACAGGAGATTTGAAATGTAAGAATGAGAACACCAGGCTTGAATACACAACAAACACAAGGTAGGGAAATGAACTAGTACAGGAAACATTTGTATAAGCACACTTCATCAAAAACTATAAGAACAAATTATTAGCTGAGAAAATAGAGCCACATGAGATTTTACTCACATTGCATGTACCACGCCCTCCAGATGGCATTGTTTAGTCGAATTTTGTCTCTCCAGAGAAGTTTTAATCCTTTGAAATTTTTCCATTTAGGCGAAACCAATTTTCCACTAAAAACAAAAGGATATCAACATGAGTTTCAACAAATTAAATAGATACAAGGTTAGTTGAAAGAATGCAACTAAAATTATTCATTTGTGAAACAGCAGGTAATCTGACAACAAATCTGTGACTAGTTGAATGGACGTGTGCATTAATTTGGGCTCGTTACCTTTGCTCATCTTTAACATTTGCAAAATGCTGATTCCATTACGGAACACACAAATGAAAGGATCTATTCAAAAGCAACAGCTAACCAAAACTGTGAAGTGCAGACGGTATGATGGCACATTATTATGCAAGGTCTGCTGGCCGAAGTGTGGAGGACACATCTGTCTGGGTATGTTGGAGCAGCAAGAAGCAAGTATGAAGGATGTAATCAGAAAGGTGGTATATGTGGAGCAAAGTGCAACATTGAAGACATACCTGAAAGTCACATTAGCAACAACATTTAAAGGTTGACTATTGGGAAGTGGTGTATTCTTTCAATGAACACACAGATGAATCTCAACTCCCAAAAAAAGGTACGATTTTGTCAGAGTTGAAAATGCAAAAGAAACACAGGAATCAAATGGTCCACTTTAAATTTTAATAGAGGGGAGTCAACAGGCTGATGTTTAACCCAGTCACAAAAAGTGGGCTTATCATTTAAATGTTGTAGTGATGCCTAATGCCTCCATTTTAACAATCATTCTATTTTTAATCAGAAATGATCAGAGAAATTTGGCAGCTAAAATGGAAAAAAAGGGCTAAATCCATGAGTTAAGTACCCAAATGTTCCCAAACCACCATCAGAAATACCCCCTGCCCCCTTAACACTGCCAGACTTCTCAGCAGGCACCTCCTACCATAATGAAGAAGCCCAGAACTTTTCCCTCACCCTCATGCAGAATGTTGAGGATACAGAGTACGGGGGTTCAGGTCAGAGGATAATCCAAAATGGAATACGTAAATAGTAACAAGGTTGAAGTGCTACTTTTATCGCAATACGTCAGAGATGCAAGATTTGAAATGCTGTTCCAGACTTCTATTTTAGCAATGTTATACCTGACAAGGAAACAATGGGATTAATAAAACAAAATTTCACTTAAATAAATAAATCTTTCAACAATGCTCTTAATTTATTTCGCACATTTCTTCCATTCTAGTCAGAATAGGCACTCCATCTCCAGGCAGAAAATGAACAAAGAAAATTTACGGCCCAGGAACAGGCCCTTCGGCCCTCCAAGCCTGAGCTGATCCAAATGTACTGTCTAAAACTATCGGTCAATCCCTAAGCATCTGTATCCCTCCGCTCCCCACCTACACATGCATCTGTCCAGATGCATCTTAAATGAATCTACCGTGCCTACCTCTACCACCTCTGCTGGCAACGCATTCCAAATGCCCACCACCCTCTGTGTGAAGTACTTACCAGGTGTATCCCCCTTAAATTTTCCACCTCTCACTTTGAAAGCATGACCTCTCGTTATTGAATCCTTCACCCTGAGAAAAAGCTTGCGTCTATCTACCCTGACTATTCTCTTCATGATTTTGTAAACCTTAATCAGGTTCCCCTCTCAATCTCCTTTTTTCTAGTGAAAATAAACCTAACCTACTCAACCTCTCTTTATAGCTAGCACCTTCCATATCAGGCAACATCCTTGTAAACCTTCTCTGCACCCTCTCCAAAGTTTCCACATCCTTTTGGTAATGTGGTGACCAGAACTGTACACAGTATTCTAAATGCAGCCGAACCAATGACTTGCCAGTTCTTAGACTCAATACCCCGTCCGATGAAGGCAAGCATATTATATGCCTTCTTGACCACTCTATCCACCTGTGCAGCAACCTTCAGGGTACAACAGACCTGCACTCCCAGATCTCTCTGCCCATCAACTTTTCCCAAGGCTCTTCCATTCATTGTATAATTCGCTCTAGAATTAGACTTGCCTAAATGCATCACCTCACATTTGTCTGGATTGAAAGCCATCTGCCAGTTTTCCGCCCAACTCTCCAGTCTATCTATATCCTCCTGTATTCTCTGACAGTCCCTTATGCTTTCTACCACTCCACCAATCTTTGTCATCTGCAAACTAGCTGATCATACCAACAGTGCCCACTTCTAGATCATTTATGTGTATTACAAACAACAGTGGCCCCAATACTGACCCCTGTGGAACACCACTGGCCATCTTTCTCCGTTTCAAGAAACTCCCTTCAACTACTACTCTGTCTCCTGTTACTCAACCAGTTCTTTATTCATCGAGCTAGAACACCCTGCACACCATGTGACTTCACTTTCTCCATTAGAATACCATGAGGAACCTTATCAAACGCCTTACTAAAGTCCATGTATATGACATCAACAGCCCTTCCTTCATCTAACAACTTGGTCACTTCCACGAAGAACTGTATTAAGTTGGTAAGGCATGATCTCCCCCGCACAAAACCATGTTGCCCATCACCGATAAGCTCATTCCTTTCCAAATATAAATAGATCCTAATCTCTCAGTACCCGCTCCAGCAACTTCCCCATAACCGACGTCAGGCTGACTGGTCTGTAGTTACCCGGAATATCCCTACTACTCTTCTTGTACAGGGAAACAACATGAGCAACCTTCTAGTCCTCCGGCACCTCACTTGTATTTAAGGATGCCACAAAGATATCTGTCAGGGCCCCAGCTATTTCCTCTCTTGTCTCCCTCAGCAACCTTTGATAGATCCCATCCGGTTCTGGGGATCTGTCCACCTTACTAGCCTCTAGCACACCCAACACATCTTTCCTACTTATGCCAACGTGATCCAGACTAATCAAACTTCTATCTCTAATCTCAACATTCATCATGTTCCTCTCCTCAGTGAACACTGATGCAAAGTAATCATTCAGAATCTCACCCATTCTCTCAGGTTCGACACACAGCCTTCCTTCATTATCCTTTAGTGGACCAATCCTTTCTCTAGTTACCCACTTGCTTCTTACAGAAGAATAAAATGCTTTGGGATTTTCCTTAATTCTGCTCGCTAAAGCTATTTCATGACCCCTTTTAGCCCGCTTGATTCCTTGTTTAAGACTTGTCCTACTCTTCAGATATTCCTCCAGGGCCTGTTCTGTCCTCAGCTGCCTAGACCTTATGTACACTTCCCTTTTCCTCTTGGCTAGTCATACAATTTCTCCTGTCATCCACGAATCTTGCCCTTCCTATCCTTTGCCTTCACAGGACATGCCAATCCTGCACTATCTTTGAAAGCCTCCCACATATCAAATGTGGACTTCCCTTCAAATAGCTGTGTCCAATCCACATTTCTGAGCTCCTGCCTAATTTTGATATAACTGGCCTTGGCTCAGTTTAGCACTCTTCCCTGAGGACCACTCTCTTCGAGTATTGTAAAACTTACAGAATTGTGGTCACTGTTCCCAAAGAAATCCCCCACTGCAACTTCTACTACTTATCCTGGCTCATTTCATACAAATTCTACCCCATCCAGATCTCTGACGCTAAGTGCATCCCAGTCAATGTTGGGAAAATTAAAATCTCCCATCACCACTACCCTATTGCCTCTATATCTATTCATAATCTGTTTACCTATTTGTTCTTCTACCTCACGCTCACTGTTGGGAGGCTGGTAATACAGCCCCAACAATGTAACTGCACCCTTCTTATTTCTCAGCTCCACCCATAATGCCTCACTACCCAAGACCTCCATCGTGTCCTCCTTTAGCACAGCCGTGATATCATCCCTGACCAGCAATGCAACTCCACCCCGTCTTTTACTTCCTTCCCTGTCCTGTCTGAAACATCTATATCCTGGAACATTCAGTTGCCAATCATCATGCCCTTCCTTCAACCAAGTCTCTGTGATGGCAAAAATGTCATACTCCCAGGCACCAATCCAAGCCCTAAATTAATCTGCCTTGAGAAGTATGAAATTTATATTTTAACCTGTACTGCCAGCTAGTTCACATTTTGCGACTCAGTCTAATAATGCTGCGTATCTACTACAATCTTACCAAAAGTTCCAATGATAAAACAGGATTATATAACATGCATATCCAGGGATTAATCTTGCTGCTACTTCATTACCTCAATACCAATGGGTTGCAGCAATGGGGCTGTTTGCATGCATTGGCCCCTCACCTATACACGCATATACATTTTGCTCACATAATTCTTTATCTCTACCCTTGAGAGTGGAAGCTTAGGGATGATTAAGTGATTGCAATACTGGAGATTACTTTAATCAAATTAATGGAAATTGGCTAATGGGATTATAAATTAGCTTAAGGGTGAGAAGCGGATGGCACTAACAAATAGGAAAGGGTGTGCCTTTGGGCAATGACAACTCCAATTCTGTTGCAAATACTGTTATTCACAGAACTCAAACAATTTGCAAGGCGATATTTACTTATATTACCAATAAACTTGATGACACCAAGCCGACAGACAGGGTGCCAAATGTAAGAGTACATAAAGTGAAAATTCAATTCTCATTTGATGCAACCATAAAATGTCCTTCTCTTTAACCTTCCCCTGCACTAAAAAGATATGGAAGGCATGTTTAGAGTTAAATTTTAGACAAATTAATTGGGAATACAAAATTATGCTTTATCAAAGACCTTTCCCCCACAAAATTAAGTGCCACAAGCTAAGTGTGGGTAACTGGGAATCTGGATTTTTGATAAGTATATTAAAATTGACTGATACACACAGTTGTTGGGCCTATGATCTCAAAACTAATTTTTACAGGATCCACATATTTACTTCAACCTTTTTGCATACTTGTTGGCAAGTTAAGAAGCAGAGCCTGTGATTGTTTTTGATTGGTGCATGGGTTTTGCTTCCTGTTTACCATGTGAAACATTGGGTAATGTAATTGAAACTCTCACTGCTAGCTCGCCCATGGATCAGGTAGTAATCTAGAGATTACTAGAGATTATTACCTTGGAAGTCTTGCGGTAAAAATTTAGGTCTTACAGCAAAATCTCCTTTCTACCCCTACCAATGTCACTGGTACCAATGTGAATGATGACAATTGGATCCCTCCCTTTCCTCTCCAAGTTCTTCTTGGAGAGGCCTTCGCCCATTAATCCTATAATGCCAGAAATATTCTACCTACTAGTCACACTTTCCCACACTATGCCCTTCAACTCAGGGAGATCAGCTGTTTTCTATTCACCTGGTTCGTGCCCCTCAATCTTGTACACCTCTTCTAGATCACCCTCAAACTTCCCTGCTCCAATGAAAGCAGCCAGAGCTTACCCAGCCTCTCTTCAAAGCTGAAATGCTTCATCCCAGGCAACATCCTGGTAAATCTCTTTTACACCACCTTCAATGCAATCACATCCTTCCTATACTGTGATGACCAGAACCTCACACAATACTCTAGCTGTGACCTAACCAAAGTTCTACACAGCCCCAGTATGACATTCCAGCTCTTATAATCTATCCCATAAGCGATAAAGATATGCAGCCCGTTTGCCTTAACCACCCTATTACTCTAGGCAGAAGTGGATACTACAGACGCTGGAGATCAGAGTCAAGATTAGAGTGGTGCTGGAAAAGCACAGCGTCAGGCAGCAGGAAAAATCGATGTTTCGGGCAAAAGCCCTTGATTTTTCCCGCTCCTCGGATGATGCCTGACTTGTTGTGCTTTTCCAGCACCACTCTAATCTTAACACCTTATTACCCTGTCCTACCACCTTAAAGCTCCCCAAAATCCCTCTGTTGCTCTGTAGCTATTCATCGACTATTCCCTCGTCTTGTTCCTTCTTCCAAAGTACATCACTTCTCCTTGAGAGAAGCAGGAATAGCAGTACTGAATGCAGGCATAAGTTAATGGTTAAACTGGATACTGTCTTAGTCAGATAGCATCATGTGAACTAGAGGTTGACAATAAATATATTTAAAATCCATGCCAAACCTACCTTGCCAAACTTAACTCAAAACAAGCTACATGAATCTCATTGCTATCCTGCAAAACATTTAACTCTAAACATGCCTCCCATATCTTTTTAGTGCAGGGGAAGGTTAAAGAGAAGGACATTTTATTGTTGCATCAAATGAGAATTGAATTCACCACTGAAACAAGTTTTTCCCCAAAACTTGCCACTAAGCCACATGGGAAAACAGAGTTTATGCTACAACCACTATGACAAACATTGCATCTTCTCCAAAGCCTAATACATTGATGTGTTAAGAAAATGTAAACTTTTTCATCAGTTAGTTATTTCTTACTGTTCATTGAATTTGAAGATTAAGAACCAATCATTTATGAGAACAGATTCAAGCGTTTGGGTCTGTTCTTGGAAAGAAGGCTAAGAGAAGATCTGATATAAATTTTCAAAGTTCATTATGGATACAATAGATAGTGAGAAAGTGTTCCCACTTGTAAAAGAATCAAGAATGAAACGGAACAGATTTAAATGATTTGCAAATGTAGCAAATTTCACATGGAAAAGAAGTTTCAAATGATGAGTTGTTTGGGCCTGAATTGAACAGCTTGGAAGCATGCTGGAAGCAGAGTCATTTCAAACATTCACCTCAGACATTAGATGAACATTCGAACACAAATAATGTGCAAGGATACTGGGTAAATTAGGTGAATGGCAACACATCATAATGCTTTCTGGAGAGCCAGTGCAGACATGATGGTGCAAATTGCCTTCTTCAGTGCCGGAACAACTCTGACTCTGTAAACTAGGGTTTACTATAATCTACAGCAAGTGTACTGAAGGTACATTTTCAAGCAATCAAAGGTGTGCTTAAACTAACTGCAGAATATTTTACATAGCTAATAACAGAAGCCTTAATACTCTGGTGTCTGTCTGCCTGAATTTTCATGTGGAGAAAATGAGGACTGCAGATGCTGGAGATCAGAGTTGAGTGTGTGTTGCTGGGAAAGCACAGCAGGTCAGGCAGCATCTGAGGAGGAGAATCGACGTTTTGGGCATAAGCCGTTCATCAGGAATAAGGCTTGTGGGTCGGGGGCTGAGAGATAAATGGGAGGGGGAGGGGTGGGGAAGGTAGCTGAGAAAACAATAGGTGGATGAAGATGAGGGAGAAGGTGATAGGTCACAGGGGGGAGCGGTGGACAGGTCAGGAGGCTTGGGACTGGGATAACGTGGAGGGAGGGGAAATGAGGAAGATGTTGAAGTCCACATTTATCCCGTCTGTAGGGTCCCAAGGTAAAATATGAGGCATTCTTCCTCCAGGTGTCAGATGGTAAAATGGTTTGGCGGTGGAAGTAGTCCAGGACCTGCATGTCCTTGATGGAGTGGGAGGGGGAGTTGAAGCCATGGGGCGGTGGGGTTGGTGGGTATGGGTGAGCCAGAGATGTTCTCTGAAATGATCTGCAAACAGGCATCCTGTCTCCCCGATGTAGAGACCACCTCAACGGATGCAATAGATGACATTGGTAGAGGTACAAGTAAATTTCTGACGGATGTGGAAGGATCTCTTGAGGCCCTGGACAGAGGTGAGGGGAGTAGTGTGAGCGCAGGTTTTGCACTTCATGCGGTGGCAGGGAAAAGATGCCAGGAGTGGGGTGTGGACCTAATGAGGGAGTCACTGAGGGAATGAACTCTCTGGAACACTGATAGGGGTGGGGAGGGAAATATAAATGGTGGTGGGGTCTGTTTGGAGGTGGTGGAAAATGATGCGTTGTATGCGGAGGTTGGGGAGATGGAAGGTGAAGACGGGGGGGGGGGGGTCTGTCCTTGTTGCTTTGGGAGAGGTGAGGTTCAAGGGCGGTGGTGCGTGAAGTGGAGGAGATGCGCTGGAGGACATCGTCAACCATGTGGGAAGGGAAGTTGCGATCTTGGAAGGAGGCCATCTAGGACTTTGAGGTGGAATTGGTCATCCTGGGAACAGATGCGGCGGAGGCATTGGGAATAAGGGGTGGCAGTTTTACAGGAGGTAGGGTGGGAGGACATGTAGTCTAGGTAGATGTGGGAGTCGGTGGGTTTGTAGTAGATGCCTGTGGTTAGTCGATCACCAGAGACGGTGATGGAGAGGTCAAGGGAGGTTGTCAAGATGGTCCAGGTGACTTTGAGGTCGAGGTGAAAAGTGTTGGTAAAGTTGATGAATTGTTCTACCTCCTTGTGGGAGCACGAGGTGGCGCCGATACAGTCATCTACGTAGTAGAGGAACAGGCGAGGGGTGCTGCCGGTGTAACTACGGAAGATGGACTGTTCCACGTACCCAACAAACAGGCAGGTATAGCTGGGTCCCATGCAGGTGCTACCCCAGCGATTGTAGAAGGAGTGGCTGCGTGACTAATGGTGTCTGGGTGGTTCCAGAGGCCAGGAGCAGGTTCTGGAAAGTTTGAGGAAACCGGTGTATTGAGGGAAGTACATGAAAGTATGTTTAACGTGCATTCTTTTATACCTAATATGGTGGAGAAAAACCGCTTGTTGGGCGCATAAATCCTTCTGAGGATATAGAAATGCAGAGGTCCATTGCAGGTCTGGGAGAGTGTGGCTCTGAGCTGGGGCAGGACTGACTGCAGGTAGAGTAGATGGCAGCACATGGAGCAGAAAATCCAGGAAGAGAATTGTTGCTGAAGGTTTCAGATTTGTAGTGTGTACTGGGTATCCTGTTCAGGTCTAAACTATGTTGGTCTGAACGAGGTTCGCAGTCCATGTGGAATCAGACTGTAGGTGACTGTGTAGGCAGGCACTGAGGAAGATGATGTGGCTGTGGTCGCGAGTCTGCCTGAGGACGTGGCTAAAGAGCTTCAGGGCAGAGGAGAGGACCTGGGGGGTGCAATGAGAGAGGGACTCACTGAGATCTTTGTAGAGAGAGGAGAACTTCTTCAAGGTAGGCATCCTTGGAAGAGGCTTTGCAGTCAGGTTGAAGTCAGCTAGGAAAAAGTGAGGACTGCAGGTGTCGAAAACCAGAGTCGAGAGTGTGTTGCTGGGCAAGCACAACAGGTCAGGCAGCATCCGAGGAGCAGGGGCAGGAGAATCAACGTTTCAGGCATAAGCCCTTCATCAGGAATGAGGCTTGTGGGCCGGGGGCTGAGAGATAAATGGGAGGGGGTTTGAGAAAGCGATAGGCGGATGAAAGTGAGGGAGAAGGTGATAGGTCAGAGGGGGGACTGATGGACAGGTCAGGAGGGCGGTCCAAGTTGGAGGCTTGGGACTGGGATAATGTAGGGGGAGGGCAAATGAGGAAGCTGTGGTTGTAGGGTCCCAAGGCAGAATATGAGACGTCCTTCCTCCAGCTGTCAAGTGGTGACGGTTTGGTGGTGAATTTTCATGTGTGCAATCAGCTGTCCTAGTCTGCTGTCCATTCTTCACCCTCTAATACTTCAGCTTACTTAACACTAAAATATCCTATCCTGCTCCAAGAATGGTTCATCCATTTTCCTTCCTGATATTTATTGGTTTTAGCTTCTCACTGCTTTATGTAAATGTATAATTATTATCCTTGTGCTCAAATGGCTCCAGGCATATATAACATGATCCAATTAATAATAAACATGGTAAATTTATACTGGCCTAACATGCTGGCATCACTTTTCTACACCTGTCTGTCTGTCGATGTATTTAGTTAAAGGATTTGAGTTCAAAGTGTACAGAAGCTTCTGGTAATGGTTCCCAATCATTCAGAGTTATAGAATCATTCAGCACAGAAATAGACCCTTCAGTCCAACTCATACATGCTGACCACGTTTCCTAAACTATTTCCACTTGCTGCATTTGTCCTATTTTCCTCTCAACCCTTCCTATTTATGTACCTGATCAAATGTCTTTTAAATGCTGTAACTGTACCTGCATCTACCACTTCCTCAGGCAGTTCATCATTCCACATATGAACCACCCTACGTGTGAAAATGTTGCCTGCCCCTCAGGTCCCTTTTTAATCTTCCTCATCTCATCCTAAAAATATGCCCCCAAGTTTTGAACATCCCCATCCTGGGAAAAGATCTTTGCTATTCACCTTATCTATACCCCTCATGATTTTATGAGCCTCTACAACATCACCCTTCAAGCTCCCAGACTCCAAGGAAAAAATCTCAGCCATACAGCCTCTCCTTATAATTCAAGCCCTGCAGTCTTGGCAACATCCTGTTAAATCTTTTCTGAACCCTCTCCAATTTAATAATACCCTTACTATAGCAGAGCGACCAGAACTGCACAATCTCAACAGGACATCGCAACTCCTATACTCAATGGTCTGAGCAATGAAGGCAGGCATACTAAACCCACCTATCCGTGATGCAACTTTCAATTAATTATGTACCTGACCCCCTAGGTCTCTTTATTTGGCAACACTCCCCTGAACACCAAATTTGGTGTCATCTGCAAACTTACTTACTAACTATGCCTCCTAAATTCTCATCCAAATTGTTTATATAATATGACAAACAACACTGGATCCAGCACTAATCCCTGCGGAACAGAGTCCTTCGGTCCAAAAAAAAACCCTGCAATACTTGTCTCCTAATATCAAGCCAATTTTGTATCCAACTGACAAACTCTCCCTGGACCCCATATGATCTAACTTTATTAATCAGACCAGCATGCTGAACATTGTCAAAAGTTTCACTAATGTCCATGCCTCTCCAACCACTTACCCAACACTGATGTCAGATTCACCAGTCAATAGTTCCTAGGCTTCTCCTTACAGCCTTTCTTAAATAAAGGCACAACATTAGCCACTCTCCAGTTCTTCGGCACCTCATCCATAGCCATAGTTGATGCAAATATCTCTGCTAAGGGCCCCGAAATTTCTTCCCTAACTTTCCACAATATCCTGGGATACACTTGATCATGTCCAGGAAATTTATCCACCTTTATGTTTCTTTTAAGACCTCTAGAACTTGCTCTTCTATAATGTGGACTGTTATTAAGACACCAATATTTATTTTACCGAGTTGTCTAGCCTCCATTTCTTTCTCCATGGTAAAAACTGACATGAAATATTTGTTTATAAGTAGCCTTTTTCCATTAATTCCTATCTCCTGATGGCAGCAGCATCTGATTAATATTTTGATTAAGCATGTTAGGTCTTGTTAATGGAATACAACAATATTTAGGATTATGTAAAATGCAAATCCATTGACTTCCCAAAAATAATTACCTCATCATGTTACACGTCAATTTTAATTCAACCCCTTTTTATTCATTTGTTCAGAAATAAGAGTATTTCACTTCAAATTAACTCCGCGCTGATGAAATAATTTACCCCAGCTGCGTTACAAAGAATAACCACTATTCTGAATGATTTCAGGTTGCTGCCATTCCCCAACCTGAAGCAGGAAGAACTCTCAAATTCTTTAACCTTACTTTGGTCTTTATTGTTTAAGAAATCCAAGTAATCCAGGATATGCATCCACTGTCCAAAACTTCACAACTGAATAAGTCCATGACTAAAAGATTCGTTACTGGTTAGAAACTCCTTGTTACTCATCCAAATTTGTCTGCTTAATTAGTGTCACCATTTCTGCCTTCTGAATCTTCCATGTCTTGTCCAATACTCTAAATTTCAAACCAGATCATTCCATTTAATTCATTATATAATAGTATTTTAACTCATGCAGAAAATATCACAAATATTTCCTGGGCAGTTCTGGGATTCAGTCTTCTGTTAAAAGTCCCCAGTTCGCATCATCTGTTGTTACAATTATCAAATGTATCTCTATCCTCAAGTCTTTAATTATATCTGTCCTTTCATATAAATATTTATAACCGATATCTGATCAGTCTCAATTTGTCTCATATTACTACTGAACACTCCATTCTTTGTGTTACTGTTGAACATCTCATTTAATCCAGAAAGCCACTAGGAATGAATGCTTCCCAGTAATATTTTTAAGAATTCTGATATCTATTCCGAAAGCGTGTTTCTTTCTGAAAATCTATTCACAATTAATGCCGGGAATCTATCAGTGTTTGACTCACGTTTTGCTTTTTGGGAATACTTTCATACTTCAGTTGCTGTTCCAATTCAAATTATTCTACTAGTAGTATTCAATAACAGAAACTAGTGACCCAATAAACAGAGAAATTTAATGAGTTGCTAGGCACTACATAACTGGAGTATTGCTGAAAAAAATGCTGTCAAAACATCATGTTCTGCACATATTATAAGAGAATCACAAGAATACTGAATTTCAGAGTGAACAATACTTTATACTGCATGAGATAAAGGTGCCAATGGTTGGCAAATGGACTCTTGATTGGTTGAGATACTGCTATAGGAAATGCCAGGGTACAGTTGTTCCAAGTTTTTTTTCTCTGGTTGAAAAAAAAACAATGCCTAGTAGTGAGCTGTCCTTTATTATTC
Organism: Chiloscyllium plagiosum; assembly: GCF_037043375.1. NCBI lineage: Eukaryota > Metazoa > Chordata > Chondrichthyes > Orectolobiformes > Hemiscylliidae > Chiloscyllium > Chiloscyllium plagiosum. Next base: position 31,706,135 of record NW_028270162.1, on the reverse strand, counting down.
TTTTCTCAAGAGATATTGGCATTGCTGTCTAGGGAAGGACTTATTGCTAATCCCTATTACTCATCAACTAGATAGTGGTGAGCCACCTTCATGACCTGTTGCAGTCCACTGTCTTTACCCACAGTACTAAGAAAAGGACTTCTTGGATTGTGCCCCACTAACAGTGGCCTCGCAATAGTGAAAGAACAGAGGTTTAAATTCATCAGAATGATATCTTGCTGAGGAGAGCTTGCAGGTTAATACAGCTTTCAATAGGGCCTTGATGAATTGCTGCAGTGCATCTTGTAAATGGTACACACTGCTTTCATTCTGCATCAATGAATGTTTAAGGCACTAGATTAGGGATCAAGTAGGTTACTTCATCTTGGATGACATCAAGCTTCTTGATTATTATTGGAACTGCACTCTTTCTAGCAAATGCTAAGTATTATCACAACGCAACTTTTTTCTCTCTCCTTGGAAAGGACATGGCCCTAAAATTAATTTATTTAGCTTCTAGCAAATATAATGTGCCCCATTGTAACCCAAACTAAAAATCAGCCACCTCTTCTCAGAGTATAGATTGGCACTTTCTCTGAAACGTGGTAATCTTGCAATTCTGTACAAATAAATGCAAAACAAAAGCTTCAACAGTATGACTCTTCCAACAATAAATATTACATTTTTGCAGACTTTCTAGTGTTGTCATTTCGACTTCTTTGGCCTTGAAGATCCCATATTGAAAATCTGAGAAAGACCATTGTGCAGGGATAAAATAATATAGTGATTGGATTTTTTTTCAATTCATCAAATTCTTCCAACCCTTAAATAATCTCTAACCTTGTCTAGTTTAAAACTAGCAAAAATTGTTCCATTAGAAGAAAACCTGAAACAATAACAATAAACAATAGACAGTTCACAATAGAAATATATGCTGTTACTCTAAAATACAAGTAAGTCCAAGTGAAAAATACAAAAATAGTGACAGTCACAAGAAGTGTTTTTTTTTTAATTTTTCACAATTGTTCAAACTTTACAATGGCCTGACCTTCTATAGTAAAGAGGCATTCAAAAACATTGGGAGCTACCTTTGGCAAAAGTAATATTTTCCTGTTTAGTGTGCTTTGAGCGGGTGCAAAACAATCTGTCTTGTTGACAATGCAGTTAAACATCTTTTCCATATTTTCATGCTATACTGCAAAACTCCAAAGCTTCTGTACAGCCTTTGCAGCTTCAGCAAGCAAAACAGGTGGGAGGACATTAATAGGACCCTTCAGGCTCATCAGCTTTATGAGCAATATTCACACCGATTTGACAGAGAGATCCCATTGTCAAATGATGCAAGTCTGCAATTTTTCACTGCAGTGTCGCCTAATTCCATTCCAATTGGTTGGCATTACCACACAAAATGCTGGCGTGAGTCTAACCAATTTAGAGTACCAAGCTGGAACTTCGACTGTCACGGACATCCTTCTAATGGAGTTCCAAATCTAGCTAGCAGGAACGGTTAATAAATTTGCCGCAAACAGAGTTTTAGGTTATCCAAATTTTGATCATTACAATTTCATGTTCATAAATCAAACAGAAGCCAGCAGTCCATTAGGCCTGGCTTGTCCTCAATGGTATCCTCCAATTCCATTCATCTATCACAACTCAACCCTTTAAATGCATCTTTCTATTCCCATTTGTCTCACATACTCATTTAGAATGCTTAAGAAAGCATCCAAGCTAGTTAACTCAACTATTTCCTGTGGCAGTGTGTTCCACATTGAGTAAATAAATTGCTCTTTAATTCCCTATTGGACTTATTGTACACTGTAACCTCTCTAGTCCGGAAATCTATTGTTTAGAAACATCAACAGAATTTTATTGAGCAGACAGAACAAGCAACACGTGAAACAAGCAACACGTGAATCCACGGGAGTTATTTTAGTACAGCATATTTGGCAGGGTTAGATACATTATTTATTGTAAAGTGAAACAATTTTTATTACTGCTTTATATTTTATCACCATTTTGTGATTCAGGTAAATATTTATATCTATGCTTTTGGGTTCACACTTTATAATTAGGTGTTCTAACAACACTCCGAAATCCAGAAATCACTTGGTTCCAAGCATTCTGGGCTAAAGAGGTAACTTAACTAAGTATCGTAAGTACAATATCTTTACTTATGACACTTAGGTTTGGATTTTCTCACAACTCAAAATACTCTCGCCACATTTACACTGTCCAACCGATTTATAACTTTAAAACCATCATCCAAGACTTCTCATTTTCTAAGAAAAAGTGCAAATCTGTTCAATTTTTCACAGAAATTGTAATCTCAGTTCCAGCACCTTCACTGTAAACCTCTTTTCGAAACAAATTCTAAGGTGCTTTTATACCTTTTCCATAGCAGAGCAGCTATATCTGCTCAGAATCATGAAGAAGAGATCACATCCAGAATGAGAGACAGCTTGAGCGAGGATATGGTTCAGGGAATTTGGAGGCAGCACGGAAATTTGGTGTAGAGGGAAAGAGGTGCTTTATGCTTCCTTTTTTTTGGCTCATAGTTTGTAGGGTTTTTTTTAAGCAGGATAAATTGAAGCCCAGGATCAGGGGCCCAATACAAGTGACATTCACAAGAAAACCCATCAGTTCATCAGCTGGTGACAGCTATTAATTTGACAATCACATTATTCAGATTGAAGGTAAATATTTACAGATTTAAAAATTCTTACTAGTCTAGTTGGTAAAAATCAAATTAAGAACTAAGTAAACAAAATAGTCATGTAGGACCAGACAATGTACTGCAACTGCATGATAGGGAGCTGGTGGACCCCATTACATCCATAGCAAGTGTTGGTTGCATGAGGAACGCCAGCTCGGATTTGATTAGCTGGAGTCAAAGCTTTGATTATTGCAACACATCAGGAATGAGGAAGAGCATTACCTGGACGCTGTGTTTCAGGAGACAGTCACAGCCCACACAGTGGCTTCCACAAATTCGGTCAGTGATCAGGGACAGGAGGGTGCAACAACAAGCAAGGCAAGTAGAGGAATCCAGGGCGTAGTGCTGAAGGAGCCTCAGCTCGAGAGCTCGTCTAACAGGATCAAGATTCTTGCCCCAATGTGGATGACAGAGCGAGGATGAGCAAACAGACTATAACACCATGGTACAGGGAGCCATTCAACAGGGGGGAGAAAAGAAAAATATAGGCGTAATAGGTGATAACATAGTCGAGAGAATGGGCACTGTGGCCAAGATCAAGAGTCCTGAAGGCTGCTTTGCCTGTATGGTGCCCAGGTTCAGGATATTTCATCTGGGCTGCAGAGAAACCTGGAGTGGGAGGAAAAAGATTCAGTTACCGTGGTCCATTTAGGCACCAACGATATAGGCAGAAAGAGATTCTGCTAAGGGAACGAGGAGCCGGGGCTCAATTAGAAAGCAGTACCATTAAGATAATAATTTCTGGATTACCACCTGAACTGAATTATTTGACAAAGGATCAACAAAATTATTTGGCTCTAAGACTGGGGTGTGGGAGAATTCATGGACACTTGCACTAGTATAGAGTCATAGAGTTATAGAGATGTACAGCACGGAAACAGATCCTTCAGTCCAGCTCGTCTGTAGTACTGGAGAAGGAATCATGTTGGGACCAGAGTCTCGGCAGATTGCATAACTAGAGCTGTGGACAGAACTTAAATCTAAATAGTGAGAAGGGGGAGTGTTCAGTTCCATGGAACATTACAGAAAAAATTACAAGTGAGGCCAAAGCAGGGCTTAGCATTAGCCGCTTTTAAGTTTTCCAAAACAAATACTAGGACAAAGTACGGGAAGAGATCAGGCATCTAACTTCAGGCAAAACAATAAGGGGACAACTATGAGGAGGGGGGTAGTCAATGCAGGACTGAGGGTGCTGTACTTAAATGCATGCAATATATTAAACAAGGTAAATAAGCTTGTAGCGAGATTGAAATGGGTGGATATAATGTTATGGATATCACAGAGACATGGCTGCGAAGGGATCAAGGATGAGAACTAACTATCCAAAGACAAAAATTTCCAAAGGAAAGGGAGATGGACAGAGAGGGTGAGTTTGCCTTTTAGGAAGAAATGAAATCAAAATCAATAGCAAGGAGTGATGTAAGGTTGGAAGGTATAGAATCTATATGGGTAGAGTTGAGGAACCACAAAGGAAAAAAGACCCTGATTGGAATTATGTACAGGCCTCCTAACTGTAGTCAGGATGTACAGAAGAAATTAAATCAGGAGACAGAAGACATGTAAGAAAGGCACTATTTCAATATGCAGATGGACTGGACTGTGGATCTCAAGATTTTTGTTTGGAAAGATGGAAGTAGGGCCCACTAGGGGTCATACAATTCTGGATTTGGTGATGTGAAGTGAGGCAGACTTAATTAAGGTACTTCAGGAGAAGAAACCCCTTGGGGCAGTAACTATAATATGATAGAATTCACCCTGCAGTTTGAGAGGGAGAAGCTGGAATCAGATGTAAGAGTATTACAACTGAGGAAAGACATGAAAGAGGAACTGGCCAGAGCTGATTGGAAGCAGAGGTTTCTGGGGGTAATTCAGGAGGCATAGTAGAAACTTATCACAAGGAAGAAACAACATAGTAAGGTCAGGATGAGGCAACCAGGGCTGACCAGGAAAGTCAAGGACAACTTCAAAGCAAAGGAAGCAGCACACGATGTGGTGAAAATTACTGAGAACCAAAGGATCGAGAAGTCTTTAAAAAAATAACAAAAAGAGAGCAGTGGGGGTTGGAGAGAAGATGAAACTGAGGGTAAACTAGGTAGTAATACAAAAGACGACTGCAAGAGTTATTTTAGATATCTGAAAGGTAACAGAGAGACAACAGTGGACATTCATAGAATCCTTACAGTATGGAAACAGGCCGTTCAGCCCAACAAGTCCACACCAACTCTCTGAACAGCATCCCACCCAGATGCCTCCTATCTCTGTAACCCTGCATTTCCCGTGGATAATCCCATATTTTATACACCCCTCAATAATATGGGCAATTTAACATGGCCAATCCACCTAATCTGCACATCCTTGGACTGTGGGAGGAAATTCACGCAGACACGGGGGTGAATGTGCAAACTCCACACAGTGACCTGAGGGTGGGATTGAGCCTGGGTCCCTGACATTGAGAGGTAGCAGCGCTAGCCACTGTGCCAACCAGGAGATAATTTCAGTTGAAAGAATGAGGTTAAATTCATTACCTCCTGCTTAGACCAAAGTTGAAATATTGCTGATATGTGTGGCTTTCCTATTCAATTGTGCAAATACCTGAACCACTTGTGGAGTTCAACTTTTGATGTCTTCCCTGTTATAACATTTGCGTGATTGCATCAGGTCAATTGTTCAGTTGTTGGTGGATTCATCAGATTTGCTCCCTCATGGAGGAAACCCATGCGGACTCAGGGAGAATATGCAAACTCCACACAGACAGTTGCCAGAGGCTGGAATTGAACACGGATCCCTGATGGTGTGAGACAGCAGTGCTAACCACTGAGCCACCATGCCAACCAATGACATAGGACTGCTGGAAGTTAGGCTGGAGTAGAGGTAATGGGGAACAAAAATATGATGGAGAAACTGGATAGGTACTTTGCATCAGTTTTCACAGCAGAAGACACCAACAGCATACCAGAACATAGAACATAGAAGAATACAGCGCAGTACAGGCCCTTCGGCCCTCGATGTTGCGCCGATCCAAGCCCACCTAACCTACACTAGCCCACTATCCGCCATATGCCTATCCAATGCCCGCTTAAATGCCCATAATGAGGGCATTCCATGGCAGGGCATTCCATGAACTCACGACTCGCTGAGTAAAGAACCTACCCCTAACATCTGTCCTATACTACCCCCCCTTAATTTAAAGCTATGCCCCCTTGTAATAGCTGACTCCATACGTGGAAAAAGATTCTCACTGCCGACCCTATCTAAACCCCTAATCATCTTGTACACCTCTATCAAGTCACCCCTAAACCTTCTTTTCTCCAATGAAAACAACCCCAAGTGCCTCAGCCTTTCCTCATACGATCTTTCTACCATACCAGGCAACATCCTGGTAAACCTCCTCTGCACTCCTCTGTTCCAGTGCCTCCACATCCTTCCTATAATATGGCGACCAAAACTGCACACAATACTCCAGATGCGTCCGCACCAGAGTCTTATACAACTGCAACATGACCTCAGTACTCCGGAACTCAATTCCTCTACCAATAAAAGCCAGTACGCCATATGCCTTCTTCACCGCACTATTTACCTGGGTGGCAACTTTCAAAGATCTGTGTACATGGACACCAAGATCCCTCTGCTCATCCACACAACCAAGTATCCCACCATTAGCCCAGTACCCCATCTTTTTATTACTCTTACCAAAGTGAATCACCTCACACTTAGCTACATTGAACTCCATTTGCCACCTTTCTGCCCAGTTCTGCAGCTTATCTATATCCCGCTGTAACCTGCCATATCCTTCCTCACTGTGTACAACTCCTCCGACTTTCGTATCATCCGCAAACTTGCTCACCCAACTTTCTAACCCCTCCTCCAGGTCATTTATAAAAATGACAAACAGCAATGGTCCCAAAACAGATCCTTGCGGAACACCGCTAGTGATGGCACTCCAAGATGAACCTTTGCCATCAACTACTACCCTCTGTCTTCTTCCAGCCAGCCAACTCCTAATCCAACTCACCCTCAATGCCATACCTCCGTATTTTTTGCAGTAGTCTACCATGGGGAACCTTATCAAACGCCTTACTAAAATCCATATACACCACATCTACCGCTTTCCCCTCATCCACCTCCTTAGTCCAGAACTTCAGGGGCGAGTGTAGAAACCATCACTAAGGGGCAGCTGCTGAGGAAGCTGAAAGGCCCAAAGGTGAATAAATCACCTGGACCAAATGGACTATACTCCAGAGTCCTGAAGGAGATTGCAGAGGCATTGGTGGCGATCTTTCAGGTATCATTGGAGTCAGGAAGAGTTCCAGAGGTCTGGAAAATGGCTAATGTAATACCCCTTTTTAAGAAAGGAGGGAGACAGAAGACAGGAAACTATAGGCTGGTTTGCCTGATTTTGCTCATTGGTAAGATTATAGAGTATTATTAAGGATAGGTTGCAGAGTACTGGAACTGCATTGCAAAATAGCACTGAGTCAGCATGGCTTCATCAAGGGAAGGTCATGCCTGACAAATCTGTTTGAATTCTTTGGGTGGTAACGAGCAAGTTAGACAAAGCAGAGTCAATGGACATAATCTATTTGGATTTCCAGTAGACCTTTGACAGTGTGCTGCACAGGAGGCTGGTAAATAAGAGCCCATGGTGTTAAGGAAGTGGTATTGTTAATTGATTGAGAATTGGCAGACTGGCAGAAGGCAGTCAGGATAAAAGGACCTCTTTCAAGATGGCAGACGGTGACAAGTGGAGTTTCATAGAGATCAGTGTTGGGACAACTATTCACGTTGAACACTGACAATCTGGATGAAGGAACTGAGAGCATTGTTACTATATTTGCAGATGACAAAAAGACAAGTGGAGGGACAAGTAGTGTTGAGGAAGGAGGGAGGTTGCAAAAGGATACGGACAGGCTAAGAGAGTGGCAGATGTAGGAAAGTGTGATGTCATGCACTTAAGTTGGAAGAATAGAGTAGAGTATTTTCAAAACAGAGAAAAACCGAGGAATATGAAGTACAGAGAGACTTGGGAGTCCTAATTCAAGATTCACTTTCAGGTAATATGCAAGTTCATATGGTAGTTAGGAAGGCAAATGCAATGCTAACATGTACTGCTGAGGCTGTATAAGGCTCTGGTCAGACCTCATTTGGAATACTGACAGAGTTTTGGGTTCCCTATCCAAAGAAGGATGTACTGTTGTTGGAGCAGATCCAGAGACATTTACAAGATAGATCCTAGGAATGAAGGCTTTGTCGTATGATGTGCAGTTGACAGATTTGGTGATGTGAAATGGGTCTGTACGCAATGGAGTTGAGAAGGATAAGGGAGGTTCTTACATAAAACTGTCATGGACCAGACCAAACCCATCAAAATATAGTAAAAGATAGCCTAGACCTTAACTTTTTTTTAGATTTAGACTAGGATTTGCAGGTAGTAGCAAAGCGATGACACTTGCCACCAACCTTGAAGAAAGCAAACCACAAAGCTCTGCTCATCTTTATCATGTTAATTTCCTCTTTTCAATAGAAGTCTGAATTTGGCATCAAGCCAATATCACCACAGGTCCAGGAACAGTGATAAAATCAAGCAGAGTTGGCAGCCAGAAGAATTTTCTCACAGTCAGAAAAACAAAAATAAAACTTCTAAAAAGTGGAGAAACCCAAACAGTATGGCAGCATTTAGCAAAAGAAAATTTGACTATTAAAGAACATTTAACAATTCAATTGTTTTGAGCTATCAAACAGCAACTTTGTCATTTTCACCTCATTTTTAAACTATAGGGCCATCAGTCAGACAAGATCATATGTAAAGAGGTGTAAAATCTGTACCAATCTTGGAGTATAATAAAATCTATATGGGAAAGCAATCATCAAGACAATTTCTTGTGAAAATAATACTCCACCAATTATCAGTGAACACGGATACCAACCACAGTAAAACATGCATTTAATACTCTGCAAGTATATTCAAATATTGCTAGATCGTCCAAGTAGCCAGCTCAAACATCATTGACAAAGGACTGGCCATAAGCAGCTGACAACATTTTAATTTAGAGAATGTGGTGTCCCACAGGACAAAGAGGAAAAAGGCCAGTCTGAAACAAATAATCCTATTCTGCCACATACCTGCTGCTCTCAGCAAATGAGACCACCTTCCTCAGTAATGCCAAGGTAATCATGTTTTGCTTGACTGCAGTATTTCCAAGATGCCTATCTAACATGGATTTGTACAAAAGCCAAAAATTTCTCCAGCACAATGCTGCCAAGACCAAACCACACAATTCAGCACTTGACAGTAACTGCACCTTCACTCATGATTCCATTCTATGTTTTGGCAATTTGTTCACACAGAAGCCAATGGTGCACAGCCTCTGCATTATTTACTTCTTAAGTTCCAAACAGAGCAACACATTGTGATGACAGCCTATTACTATTGTGAAATAAGTTAAAAATCACAGGACCAGATTATAGTCCAATAGGTTTACTTGAAAATACAAGCTTTCAGAGTGCTGCTCCTTCGTCAGGTAGCCAACATTAGAATCCTCAATGACAAACCAGGTTGACTTCCCTAACAAAAATTGTGTTATAGTCCCCAGTTAGAATCGGCACAAACTAAATTCTACCACTCATATCATTTTCTGGGCTAGGTCTTGCATAGTAATTAGGTCTATTAAATCCCAACCAGTACCCTTTCCCCCAATGTATGGTATCAAAATCTTGTCTTTTTTAATAAAAACATCCATTCAATAGCACAGCACCCAGCAACCTCTACTGTTACATAATTTCAGCTGGTAACTTTCATACTCTGATCAACTGCATTCATTGTCCCCAGAGGCTTTCAGCCATCAGCCATCACACGCTTTTATTCTGGAATTCCTTTTCTAAACTCTCTCAACTTCTAGGCCATATAAACCAACTGATGAATATTTGTAAATCAGGAAGAGTTAGTTCTCTCCTTCTGGTTAAAAAAAATCATGATATGTGGGTGCTTCTGGCTAGGTTAGCATTTACTGTCGTGCCTGAAGTGCTCTGAAGAGGTTGTGGTAAGCTGCTTTCCTGAACTGCTGCAATCTTTGGTGTGGTGGAACACCCACAGTGCTGTTAGGATTGGAATTCCAGGCTTTTGACTTCGTGATTCTGAAGGAACATCAATACGATTCCAAGTCAGGAAAATGTGTGGCTTGGAGAGAAATTTGGTGATGTTACAGTCATTAAGGAAACTGACTGAGTTGCAGGGTGAAAAGGCCCCAGTTCTAATGGGCTTCATCCTAGGGTCTCATCTTAGGGCCAACTTTCTAAAATTCGTTAAATTTGATCAAAGTCGCATCAGACTGGAAGTAGTAAATATTTTTCCTCTATTGAAGGGAGAGAGCAGAAAATAGGAACCTACAGACCAGTTAACTTGGCCTCTATCATGGAAAAAGTGTTAGAATTCTCCTAAGGAGATTATTGCTGGGGAGGGGCATGCAAGAAAACCTCAAGATAATGGGAAGAGTCAATATGATTTTACGAAAGAGAAATTATCCTTAACCAATTTACTAGAGTCCTTTGAAATAGTAACATGTGCTATGGATTAAGGAAAGCCTGTAGACATTCTGCACTTGGATTTCCATAAGTTATTGACAATATGCCACTCAAACAATGTTGTGCAACGCAGGAACATATGGTGAAGGTGATGGTTATTAGAAAAGAGTAGAAGTGAAAATAGAAGCAAAATACTGTGAATGCTGGGGACTTCAAATCAAAACTTAAAGTGCTGGAGAAACTCAGCAGGTCTGGCAGCATCTGTGGAGAGAGAAAAACAAGAGTTAACATTTCAAGCTCAATGACTCTTGTTCAGAACCAAACAGGAGGAATGTAATTTGACCAAAGATACATTGGACTCAGTTTTTCTCGCTCTACACATGCTGTCAGAACTTAGGTTCTCCAGCATTTGCTGGTTTCATTATAATGAGGATAGAAGATTCACTGGCTGGCAGAAAACAGTACACTAAAATGGGTCTTTTTCATATTGGCAAGACATGATAAATGGAGCACTGCAGGGTTCTGTACTCAGTCCTAGCTTTTTACAATTCATGCTCCCTGAAAATAGACACACAGAAAAGGTGGTAAAGACATATGACATGCTTGCCTTTATCAATTGGGACATTAGGTACAAGAGTCAGGATGTCATTTGCAGCTTCATAAGACTTTGGTCAGGCTGCACTTGAGTATTGAGTTCAATTCTGGTCGCCACATTACAGGAAGGATATGGATGCTTTGGAGAGGGTGCAGAAGATGTTTACCAGGATGCTGCCTGGATTAGAGGGTATCAGTATGAGAGGCTAGAAAATCTAGGGGTTGTTTTTTTCTGGAGCGACAGAGGCTAAGGAAAGACTTGATAGAGTCTATAAAATTATGAGATGCATATAGGGATGACAGTCAATCTTTTTCCCCCAGAGTTGAAAAGTCTAACAATAGGGAGCATTCATTTAGGGTGAGAGGGGATAGTTCAAAGGAGATGTGAGGGGCAAGTTTTCTACAAACACAAAGTGGTAGGTGTCTCAAACCTGCTGCCAGCTGTGCTGGTGGAAGCAGATACAATGGGGTGTTTAAGGGACCTTCAGATAAGCACATGAACATGCAAGGAAAGGAAGGGATATGGACCAAGGGCAGACAGAAGGGATTAGTTTAATTTGGCATCACGTTTGGCACAAAATCCTGGGCCAAAGGGCCTATTCCTGCACTGTATTGTTCTATGTTCTATATCAATAACTTGCAAGAGGGGAGCAATGGCATAGCAGCTAAATTTGCAGATGACAGAAAGTTAGCTAAGAAATATGAGGAGATTTCAGATGTGTGAGTGGGCTAAGTGAGTAGGCAAAGATTTGGCAGATAAGTATAATGTGAGAAAATATAAAGTTGTTTACTTTGGCAAGAATACTAAAAAAAAAGTGTATAACATAAATTGAGAATGGCTTCACAATTCAGAGATGCAGAGAAATCTGTGTGTGCTAATGCATGATTCAAAATTGAGAATGGCTGCATGATTCAGAGATGCAGAGAGATTGGTGTGTGCTAATGCATGATTCACAAAAGATTAATATGTAGGTACAGCAAGTAATTAAGATGGCTAATGGAATGTGATCATTTTTTAAAACAGGAATTGAAAATAAAACGATTTATGCTTCAGTTTGCAGAGCATTGATGAGCATTACAGTTACAGTGTGTGGTGTTGAACTCTTCATTTAAGGAAGGATGTAAAGGCCAGTAGTTTTACTAGATTGGTATCTGAAATGGGTGGATTGTCTAGCTGATCTGGTTTTCACCAGAGTCTAGAAAACATTGAATATTTCCCGTTGAGGGCAAGTCCAGAACGAGGGATATGGTTTAAAACTGACAGGTCATCATTTAGAACTAACAGGAGGAGATTTTTCTCTCACACAAACATGCAACTTTGAGTAGATTGATTCCCTTCCCTGGGAACATCTAAGGATAACAGGAGTAGGTGGGATTGTTGAACTTGAAACAAATAAATCAAGGGTGATTTTATTACTGAATGATAGAGCAGGCATATAGGACTGAATTATCTATGTCTGCTCCTTATTCACATGTACATATTTATATGTGCATACATACACAATTATCAAGATATTTAAGGCAGATGTGTGTTACATTTAAAACAGACAATTATAAAACCCACATGTATTTTCAGTCCAGGATAACTTCACCTTTATGAAAATCACAAAGAAATTCCCAGACTAAACAAATTCTGATCAGTAAAAGTTTTACCAACCAGTACAATTATAAAAGCGAACAGAACTTCAATCACTTAGGATATGGAGATGTGAGGTAAAGGTCATGGCCACATTTATTTTTCAGAACTACAACCTTAAAGACTTGGTTTCTGTTTCTTGTTGGAGTAATTTACATAATTTAGGAATTACAACACCACTTCTCATCCATTGTTAACACAACTTAAAAACAGCTAGTACTAAAGTTTTGCAAGCTTCAGCTCTTGAGCAATAGGTTTGGCACCATTCTACATAGCTTATTTGAGCTTACTGATATTTTGAGAAATCATCTGAACAAAATACTAGACATAACACCAAAAATGAAAACAGCTGTGAAAGCATAGAACCTCTGATTTGAGCTCTATTCACTTTTAATTGCTATTGTGCATTGGTTTGGCTTTACTCTTTTAATGTCATCACAAATTCCAAATCCTATTCCAAACATTTCAATGCAAGAATACCACTTTAGCATCAAATTGTGCCCTGGGTCAAAACTAAAATCACTGTTACTGGAAAACAAGATTGCTGATTATTCCGGCTGATGCAAACCCAAAAAAACACACACACTTAAGTCCACCCACAACACTAGCATCAAACTTAGTGCTTCACCGACTTGTGTAAGTGAACAAAAAACATCTTGTGATTCTACAAAGATGAAAAGTAAAAGTATTTGCACCTTGTTCTGGTCAAACCAAAACCACCACGAAACAGATTAACTGTTCATTTTTCTTGTTGGTATTTGTGTAAAAGTCATTTAGTACTTTAATGAAAGTTAGCTGTTATGTTAGGCTGGATAACATGAAATAAATATTTAAAAAGCTTACTTTTTTGGGCAACACATGAAAGATCCTCTGCAAGCACATTTTCTTTTAAAATAAACTGCCTACTAACAAATGGTTTAGCTCAGTTGGCTGGATTGTTGGTTTACAGAGCAGTGTGGGTTCAATTCCATCACCGGCTTGAGGTTACCATGAAGGACTCTCCCTCCCTCATCTGACATCTGCTAGCCGTCAGGTTAAATCACCACCAGTCGCTTCTCTCTAAGAAGAGAGCAGCCCCTATGGTCTGGTAAGAGAATGGTGGCACAACAACAAGTTAACAAACATGCAGTAATGTCTTTATACTCCAGTAAAACATGGAACATTTTCCAATTCTGTTTTACTCCTCACAATTCAGGCTAATCCACTATTAGGGATTACTATTTCCATATTCTTGTATCTCAATTCACCTAGTGAAAGTCATAAAATTAGCATTCTTGCCTTTTAAAAAAAAGGATCATGTATAGTTTGAAATCTCATGACAGTTAAATGCCATAGTTGTTTCCAATTAAAATGTTGTCTGAACAGAAAAGTATAATTAAACATGGAAAAAAATAAGTTATGAGTGGCCAATTTGTTTTCAACTTTCTGGTGAAAACACAAAGCATATGAATTTCTAACATCAGTCTTCAAAGCTAGTAGTTCTGCAAAACAGCACTTTGCACCAAATACTTTTAAAGCCAGGTTTTTGAAAACAAAATGTTTATGCCAATATATACAGTGATCTCAAAGATAACTAAGGCAGAAGAAGCCTATCATTAGATTTAAAAAAGCATGTCAGCAAACATGTAAGAATGTTTATTATAAAACAATAAGTAAATTGAAGCTATTCACATCAAACATCAGAACACAACCAAGGAAGATTTGTCGACTACTTGTAAAAGAAGTTTCCAATACTTGGTTTAAATGTTTATTTCCTGCTTTGTAAAATTTCCTCCACCATTGAAGTCTCCTTTCATGTTAATTTCTTAACTAACAAAGAGGCTTGCTTGCAACTCCCCTCCCCCAATATAACCCTGGGTTAGCCAACAGACAATATGCAAGAAGGACTTTCAGTGACTCGCCCTTTAATTTTCTTTTAAGCACTACGAGTTGAGACAAAAAACATACCCTTCATGGGGGAAAGGATTTAATGCCAACAGTTCTTTATGGTACTTCAGCTGGCTTTAATTTATATTTTTCAACTACTTTGATTCTCCATTTCTGTTTTTTCATATGTTGTCTACACTTTACTTTTCTTAATTCCACTAGTTTATGAAACATTCCTACCTATATTTATGATATAACAGAATCCAAAAGTCCTATATTTACATGTTTTGAAACTATGCATCCTGAGCTAAAATCATAAACTACGAATCAAAACATTCAAAATCATCTCTTGCTAACTGAAATAGAACTGACAAAAATACACTTACTAATCTGCCAGATGAGGAAGCAATTTTATTTTGAAGTTTACTTCCATTACCAAACATTGAAGCAGAATCATTTTTAACAAATTTATTTCAAAAGGAGCTTTGTTCTGTCTCTATTTCAACTGAACGGAGTTTAGGCATGCGTATTAAAAGGAAAGAGATGAATTGAAAGGGGTAAATAAAACTTTGGGGTAAACGGTGAGCAAACAAACCCTTCAGTGTCAAATAAAGCAATTTCATTTATCTAGCACTTTTGATGACCATCCACTGTTGCAAAATGCTGTACAGCCAATTAAGTATTTTTAAAAGCGGATTCACTATAATAATGCATGAAACACAGCAGCCAATTTGTGCACTGTAAAATCCCCAAAACAATGTGATCATGACTAAATAATCTGTTTTTATGATGTTGACTGAGGGAGGCCAGGACATCAGAATAATTTCCTTGATGTCCTAGGTCCAAGCATCTTCAACTGTCTCATGAATAATCTTCCCTGCATAAGATCAGAAATGGGGATTTTCGCTGATGATTGGTGCTGAATATTGCACATTCATAACTCCTCAGCTACTTAAACAGCCTGTAACCAAGTGCAACAAAACCTTGACAACATTCGGTTTGTACATTGTACTTTGCTCAAAAACTGCATGCATTCACGTAGAACTCCGTTATCTCACTTTTTAGATTAGAATCAATCTAAACATCATGACATCGACAGAACACCCAACGCCTTCAACATATTGTCTAGCTATCACCATTGTTAACAGCTAACCCAAGAATGCAACATTTTAAAAAAAAGGTTTTGTGATTTACACATAAAAGGAGTGAAACTATCACTGTATTCTAACAGATGAAAGGCTTAACAATCAATTTTTCAATGTATAATTTCAGTTATATCACACTAAATTTTTGCTATAAATTCTGTGTTAGGATTGAGCCCTCCACTATCACCCGATGAAGGAGCGTCGCTCCGAAAGCTAGTGTGCTTCCAATTAAACCTGTTGGACTATAACCTGGTGTTGTGAGATTTTTAACTTTGTACACCCCAGTCCAACACTGGCATCTCCAAATCTCGACAACATTCAGACTTGAGATGCTAAGCCACTAAATGCTGTATTGTAAACCTTTTGGAGAATTACCATTGATCAGAATCTGAACTGGATTAGCCATGTGAAGACTGTGGCTACAAGAGCAGATCAGAGGCTGAGAAACCCACAGTAATAAATCATCTCTTCCCTGCCCAAAGCCTGTTCATCATCTGCAAGGCATAAATCAGGTGTGTGACAGAATATGCGGATGAGTGCAGGTCAAGGAATTTAACACCAGGTAGGATAATCAGTCCACATAACTGACACACCATTTATCATCATCCACAACCGATACACGATAATACTGCTAGATGCCATTTACAGGATACGCTGCAGCAACTCAACATGGCTTCCTAAATAGTGCCATCTGAAACTACAACTCCAAGCAGAAGGACAAGCACACTAGATACATGGGAACACCTCTCCCTGCAGGTTCCTCGCAAAGCCACACCATCCTGACTTAGAATCATACAAATAGTCTTTCACTAGGTGCAATTCCCAAACTTCCCCCTTAAGAGCACTGTGGATATTTCTAGAGTGGTTCAAGACGACAATTCACTGACTTCACAAGGGTGATTAGGGACAGATATTTAATGCTGCCTTCATCAGCAATGTCCACACCCCGTAAGTATACTAAAAAAAACTCTTCTTTGAAATACTGTCATAGGATAGGTATGTGAACAGGCAGATAACACTTTGGTTCAATGTCTCATCCCAAATTATCTCTGGCAACGTAATACACCCACAATACTACACTTGAATGTCATGTTTGACTTTGGCACTCAAATTCTGCAGTAGAATTTGAATCCAGAAACTTAGGAGCAGATGACAGTGGAACCAACTCAATTATGGGTAAAAATCTAGTTTAATTTGGGGAAGTTTAATAGCTCAACTTTTTAAATTAAAATATCTCTCAACAAGAAAATCCAGATAGAGTTTGGAGGACTTTGATTTAGCTGATGTTAGTGAGAAAAATGGGGTATTAAGATTGGCCTCAGTCCCTGGGTTAGGAAAATTCAAATTATCTTCTCTACTTCTGATCTCACTTTAGTAACGCTTGCATGTTGGGTGAGAGCAGGATCCAGCTCATGGAATATTCATTTTAATGGCTACCAAGAATAGCCATTTGGGCACTATGATGGCTGAGTGGTTAACACTGCTGCCTCACAGTGCCAGAGACCCAAGTTTAATTCCAGTCTTGGGTGACTGTGTGGAGTTTGCACATTCTCCCCATGTCTGCATGGGTTTCCTCTGGGTGCACTGGTTTCCTCCCACAGTCCACGGATGCGCAGGTTAGGTGAATTGGCTATGCTAAATTGCCCGTAGTGTTCAGGGATATGTAGGCTATGTGCATTCGTCAGGGGAAATGTCGAGGGGTAGGGAGTGGGCATACTCTTTGGAGGGTCGGTGAGGACATGTTGGGGCAAATGGCCTGTTTCCACAGGGTATGGATTCTATGAAGATACTATACCTGTCATTTATAGTAACATGCACAACTATTTGATACTTTGTGTACACACTGGTCTAATTTCTGAGCTAATTCGGAATTCCTGAAGAAGGGCTCATGCCCGAAACGTCGATTCTCCTGCTCCTTGGATGCTGCCTGACCTGCTGCACTTTTCCAGCAACACACTTTCAACTGATCTACAGCATCTGCAGTCCTCACTTTCTCCTAATTTCTTAGTTAATAATACACAATGTAAACCTACTGATTTTATTTCTAATATTTATTTCTAATATTTCCTCAACTATGCATGTTATTCTTGTTAAACGTTTACACTTTTATTTTTAGCTATGTGGGTTGATGTTTACACACAGATCAGTCACATTACAAATGTCTTCATGCAATGGTTCAAAAGGGCAGAGTTTTATAGATCGGTTATTATACAGAATTATGGATATCTATGACTGTGCAGTTAAAAGATAACCACACAATCTACAAGGTTAGCTTGAATTACTAAGGCGGCAACTATTGGTTACCAGATGAGAAAGAACATGGGATCAACTGCAATCAGTTGCTTTCTATAAGTCAATACCACTGCGATCTATATTATTTTCTCAAGGTTGCTTTTGTTTATTGATTCATCCAAGTGAAAGCTCAGATGCTATACTATATGACACCATTAAGTACAAAAGCATGAAGCACTGAAGTGATGCCAGTTTTAACCTTCACAATCCTAAAGGCTGAGAGGAGGAAAAAAAATACTGAACACAAAACAGAACCAGGAAGGTGAGGTTTTATTTTCCAAATGATATAAAACTAATAAGCACAAATTTTAGCATGACGCATTTTATTCACAGCGCAAACATCAAATCTTTGAGAACAATACTCCTCCCACCTGATACACCCATTAAACAAAGAATTTATTCTATCTACACGTGAAATATATTTGGCCTAAGCCATTGTAGTGATTTACTGTCAAAATGTCAGTTTTCATAGCTTATAGCCAGTACAGTAATAATTTAATTCAGTGAACTATTTGACTAAAGGTCATTTTGAATTTTTCTTTGCATAAAAAGTGCATTTTTAAATCATCCAGGAGTGAATTACTTAACATGCAGAGATGAGAAGTTATTTTTATTCCAAGAATACTAAATATATCCTACTCACTATTAATAACAAACTTTTTGTTACAGAATAGAATACTGTATACAGTTTTAGTCTTATCACCCAAGGAAAAATCAACTTGGCTTGAAGAAAATATTGCCGAGGTTCACTGGAATGATTCCTGAGAAATGGGGACTGCCCAACAAGGAGAGTTGAGTAGACTGGATCTACATTCTCGTGATCGTATTTAAACGAAGTTCTGAGTATCTGCACTACTAAACCCTCTAAGAGAATATGCTCTTTAACAAGTGAGTCTGTAGCCTGCTGTCAGTGTCAGAATAAGGGATCAGGCTAACATAAAAAGATTACATTCAAAAGATAGTTAATCTTTGCAATTCACTACTCCAGAAGGCTGAGACTGCTGAATCAACCTCAAGACTGTGGAAGATACCAAAGAAATCAAGTGAGAAAGAGATAGTGTGGGAAGGTGGTATAAGCAGAAGATTGGCTATGATCTTATTGAACAATGGAGCAAACTCAAAGGCTGGAATGATCCATTCTGGTTTCTTTCTTTTTACCATAATCTGTTCTTAGAATTTTTAAGTAGTGTTAGATTGGCATTCAATACAACACTCATGAGTAAATGAAGTTACGACATTAGTCCGTTCACAGTCTCGCAGAACTTTTGAAGAATAAGGATACCTCAGGTGAAATTTATTTAAAGTTGAATGACAGCTTAAACTGAAATCTGAATTGGACTCAATAAAAAGAAACTCAGCTTTCAATTGCTATCACTACATTAAAATGGGTAATTTTTATTTCCTGAGAGAGTTGAAAATGCTCCTTCAAAAGTCCTTGCAATATTCCAAAGATCAGTTGGAGTTGTGCCAATACAGATATCTTCCTCAGATACAACCTTTATATCTAACTTACTGATATTTGTATAGTTGGAAAATTCTATGGCGTTCCTTATCATCCCCATTTTACCCCTCCTAAAATCTCCTCAGGCTTTTAACGCAAAGGTTGGGACTGCTTAGTTATCACTTTGTCCAATTTGCCCAACTTTTTAATTCTTAGATTTTAGAAAAGTGTCAGGCATTTTGGATCTTTGGCTTCTCAAATGAAAGTAGAAAATAGAAATTTGGAGATTTAGTATAATGCTTCAACAACATATCTGAAATAAAATTTAAATTCAAGTTGCAAACATATACAGTAAAATTCTCAAAGTATGGATGAAAGGCAATCGAATAAAAGCTTCCTAAAGTCATTTGAAAATTTTGGGAAGGAGCATTCATGATCAGTTCTAGACCCATACTCTTGCCTGGAGAAATTTGTAGACGTGGACTGGGAACAGGTTTTCGCTCTCCACGAGTGCTGCACAACTTGCTGAACATCTTCGGCATTTCTTGACTTTATTTCATGTTTCCAGCAACAACAATACTTTGCTCTTGTAGAGATAAATCTTATAGATCACATAGCAGCTGCCTGAGAAATAGCACACCACACTCTCAATGTTAAACAAAAAGCCCAAAGAACTGTGGATGCTGGAAATTAGAAACAAAAACAGAAATTGCTGGAAATACTTTCATGATTAGGAGCTTCATTCATTCAAGTTACACAGTAGCAAACAAAACAAACAGGAAATTGAAAATACTACAAACTAAAATGAGAACTGTAGGAACAGTGCAAAAGGGAGATACAGTCAGGACTGTTCTTCCACACAGCAATGTATAAACATGTGCAGCATACTTTCATACAAAGTCATAAGCCAGAAAAAAAATCTTAAAACGTGAATATGATGAAAAACCCAGATTATATAGAAATAGCTGAAACAGAATAAAGGCATTCTACTCCTGAAACCTGTTTAACACCACACACAACATGTTTGATCTACACCTCATCTCCATCTACTCAACTTTACAGATAGTATATTTCTAGGCAAGTAAATCAATTTGGTGTTTAAGATTGACTTTTTTTGGCTTCAAAAATAAAACAAATCATGCTTTGGCTCATACTTGGTAGTATCAAACAAACTATTTTCTGCCAAGAAATGCTATACTCATTAGGAGTCAACATCAATTTTCTCTCGCAAAAATACATGTTTTGCCTATCTTAGAAATCGGAGTGTGGAATCAAACAGGCAACATGTACAGTGGTGTCATAATGTGTCTGAATGGGTTTATTAAAAACATCCAAAAGAACTCTGTTCTTGGGTAGATTTTCAAGTTAAAAAATACTGACTTGTATGCCACAATTTATACTATCTATTGAAAATTTCCAATTCATCCAGGATTGGTAGCCTTTTGGAGGACAGAATTCCAGATTTCCACCAATCTGTTTTAAAATAATGCTTCCTAATTTTCACTTCTAATCTTGCTCTAACTTTATGATGTTCTCTGTTTCTCCATTACCTTTCAGCACTTACCCTCAAATTTGACCTTTTCGGACCTGGTGATATACTAGTGAACCTGCACTGTACCACTCCAAAACTAATTGTGTCTTTCTTGAAGCCATAGGTGGATACAACTGAAGAGATTCCATGCAACTAAAACATAACTTTCTCTTTTTTTTATTCAGACATCTTTGAGATTCCACTACAATTTGCTTATTTTTTTCCATTTGATTTGTAAACATGAACTTTCATGTCTCTTTACTCTCCTAGTTCTTACCTTCTGACCAATGCAAGTTCGCTGATCTCACACCTGCCCAAATTGATTCTAACTACTCCCAGCAAACATTCGCCCTCAATCTGTCCAACGTTTGTAAGTCATTATAAAATATAAAGCAGTTAATCTTAAAAAGTAGCATTTATTATGTTCATTGCTAGAATATTTTCTACAGACCAATGCAGCAATGGTCAGTTTCAAAACCACGTAATTTAGGTATTCAAGGTCAATGAATTCCTTTTGCTCAGGTTTTTAGTTCAATGCAAAGTACAAAAAAAAGTTCTAAATCAGACAAACTCAAAGAAACTTAACATCCTCACTACTGCATGTTAACATGATCATTTTCAATTATTTCCTTAACTTTTTCCTGTATATACTTTGCATCAATCTACTCCTTATATATCAATCAAAATAGCTTCACTCCTTCAATTTTTGAAAATGGGGTACTTACAAATTTAAACATTTTGCAGTCCAAAAATTGTGATAACTTTCTAACATAAGACATCAGTCTTCGTTTTTTTAAAAAATAGAAGTCCTGCAGATTCACTAGCTGATTCAAAATTAAAATGTTTTGTGTAAAAGAACAAAAACATACGCTTTTCAAAAACAGAGCAGTTATGACGACCTTGCATGCATTGCCTGAATAAACTGCGTTGAAATGTAATTATAATTATTCATAAAGAATTGCATAAATGTGAGAAATAGAAAAAAAAGTATGCATGATTTGGAGACGCTGGTGTTAGACTTGGGTGGACAAAGTTAAAAAAAATCACAACACCAAGTTATAGACAAACAGGTTTATTTGGAGGCACTAGCTTTCGGAGCGCTGCTTCTTCAAGTGGTTGTGGAGCAGAAAAAAATGTCGGAGTATGGGGAAGGAGTCGGGCATAACGGATAAAACAAATAATCTCCATTCAAACGTGTGGAAAAAGTGTGTCTTTGTATAAGCCTATATTAAAAAAATTATATCGCGGGGAGAACTTTGCACTGCAACTTCAAGTGACAGATTAGAACTTCCGTCTAATGTTCTAAATGTAGGGGAAATGAACTCATGGGCAAGTCCAACAGCTTCAGTGGCCCCTGCGTGAACATAGAGGTAGAGTTCATGTGACAACAGCTACACAACTACAAGTTCAACCACATTAGAATAACGATCGTTTCAAAATATGCTTTCTCTCTCTCTCGTACCCACTCATCAATTTGAAATAAATGCGATTTCAAGCGTCGAGGGGAGGGAGGCTGGGCAGTGAAAAGCCACGCTGCCGATTTTGTTTCTTTTAAATTCAACTTGTTTGGGGCCTAGGGAAAGGAACAGGATCTTGCCAAAGCGTCTAAAAATAGCTTATGACGCCCAAATCTCTGTGGGTGCTGAAAAGGAAAAACAAAGATGAGTATCGAGTTTCTGGCTGCCCCTTCCCCCACTCTGCCCCGAACAAGCCGCTCAGAAAAACAAAGCCAAGGCTCTAAGATTACAGGCGGCACTTCCACCTTGCGGCCTCCTCCTGGCTCTCTCACCTGTACGCCAGAGTCATGCACTCGAACAGCTTGGTCAGGGATGCGTCGATGGAGAGATGGGACGTGCTGTACTTTCCGAAGCAGTAGGTCTGACATGTCTGTTTATTGACGGTGTCGAAATCGTAGCCTTTCTTGGGAGGGTGCTCGCGGTGCGGAGACGACACCATGAAATGCCCGCTGTGGATGATCTGCGGATCGTCCGACTTCTTCAAATTGGGCTCGTCGGCGTCCGAGTCGTCGTCGGGCTCCTGCTTGATGATCACCGGAGTCCGGGACGAGCGCAGCAAGAACACGTCCTTGGCCATCTTAAACGATCGAGCAGCTGTAAGGTGAAGCAAGCAAACATCAGCCACTTTCTCTCCAGAGCCTCATTCCCCTGCCTTCCCTTCATTCGGCAGCTTCGCCTCTGACGAGCGGGGGAGGGGTTTGGGGGGGGGGGGGGGGGAAGGGGGTGGAGGGTGTGGGAACAACTCGCCAATCACAGCTCGCCGTTTCTTAAAGGCGCATGGCAACTGGCGAGCGGCCGCTTCTAATTGGTCGGTTCAGTGACAACGCCCACTCGTGGCGGCCACAGCAGCGAGAAGCACAACAAGCAAATTGATCATGAAACAAAGAACTGCAGTTGCTACAGATAGTCAGAAAAGTCTACAAAGGGCCCTCCACCCCATCTAGTCTGCGCTGGTCAACAACAATCACGCAATTGCTATAATCCAATTTTCCAGCATTTGTCCCTGAGCCTTCTGAAACAAAAAACAGAAATTGCTATAGAAACTCAGCAGGTCTGGCAGTATCTGTGCAGAGAAAGCACAGTTAACCTTTCGTGTCCATGACCCGTCTTCAGAACTAGGAGGAGCTCGGAAAAAGTGATATTTGCGCTGATAATAGGAATCAAGGAGGGAAAGGAGTGAGTGGATAGGCAGAGAAAAGATAGGAAATCAGGCAAAGAATCAGAAGTAGAAACAAGACTAAGTCATACAGGAAAAGCGCAGCAGGTCAGGCAGCATCCAAGGAGCAGGAGAATCGTTGTTTCGGGCATGAGCCCTTCTTCAGGAATTCCTGAAGGGCTCATGCCCGAAACGTCGATTCTCCTGCTCCTTGGATGCTGCCTGACCTGCTGCGCTTTTCCAGCAACACATTTTCAGCTCTGATCTCCAGCATCTGCAGTCCTCACTTTCTCCTTTAAGTCATACAGGCCCTGGGGCCCGTTCCACCGTTAATAAGATCATAGCTGATTTGATATTCCTCCCATCCTGCATTTTCCATGTAACGCTCAATTTCCCTGATTAAGGTTGACATAGGAGGGATTCTTAAATATACACAAGAACTCTGCCCCCAGACTTGGCACCCTTTATTCAGAAATTCTGTCCTCTGCTATTAGAGGAAACATCCTCTCAGCATTGACCCTGTCAAGCCCCTTAAGACTCATCCATATCATCTTAGCAAACCTTCTTCTAAATTCTAGATGTGGTCTCACCAGCAGTTTGTACAATTGCAGTGAGGCTTTACTATTCTTATACCCCAATCGCCTTGAAATAAGGGCCAACATTTAATTAGCATTCCTGATTACCTGCTGCATTTGTGTGCTAGCCTCCTGTTTTGTGCGCAAGTATCCCAAATTATTTTATGTTGCAGCTCTCTGCATTTTATTCTCCATTTAAAAACGTTTTGCTCTCCCTTCCACACACCTTCACATTTTCCCACACTATACACTATTTACTAACATTTTGCCACTGATTTAATCCTATCTGTATCTCTGAACAGTTTGTATCCCTTTTACAACTTGCCTTTCCACCTATTTTTGAGTCATCTGCAAATTTGGCTACAATAAATTTGTTTCCTTCCTCCAGATCATTAATGTATATTGAATAGTTATGGTCCCAGCACTGATCACTGTCAAACCTCATCCAGTTACAGGTTGCCAACTTAAAAAGTAACCCCTTATCCTGACTTGCGGTTTCCTGCCCATTAGCCAATTCTCTATCCATGCTAACCTACCTCCAACACCACAGGGTCTTATCTTGTAACTTAACCTTCTCAGAAGTATCTTGTCAAACGCCTTCTCTAAGTCCAAATACAACACACCCTCTCTCCACTCTGGTTAAGACTTCCTTGAAAATCTCTTAATTAGTTAGACACAATTTCTCTTTCATGAAGCCATGCTGACTCTGCATGATTAGATTACAGTTTTCCAAATGTGCTATTTTTACTTAATACTTGATTCCAACAATTTTCCAATAATAGATTAGGTTAATTGGCCTACAGTTACCTACTTTTTGCCTGCCTCTTTTTTTGAACAGGGACGTCACATTAGAAAACTGCCAATCTTTCAGTACTACTCCAGAATCCAAGAATGCCGGATGTAGGTTTGCTCACTGAACTAGAAGGTTCATTTTCAGACATTTCGTCACCATACTAGGTAACATCAGTGACTAGATTAGAGTGGCGCTGGAAATGCACAGCAGGTCAGGCAGCATCCGAGGAGCAGGAAAAATCGACGTTACGGGCAAAAGCCCTTCATCAGGAAGAGAGCTATTCTGCCTGACCTGCTGTGCTTTTCCAGCACCACTCTAATCTAGACTCTGGTTTCCAGTACCTGCATTCCTTGTTTTTAACAAAACATCAGGGAGCCTCTGGATGAAGCATTGGTGGCACAGCCCACTTTTCCCATTTTCTATTCTATCCAAAAATTTTTAGAAAATTACAAACATTGCATCCACTCTATAACTACCTCTTAGGATCGTAGGATGCAAGGAATCAGGGCTAACGGACCAGTCTTCCTTTAGCCTCATTAGTTTTTCTAATACAGCTCATGATGGTACTTAATTCCACCACTCTTATTCTTTACTATTAATGGGCTGTTCAAACTATCTTCCACCGTAAAGACTGATACAAAATGCCTGTTCAGCTCCTCCGCCATTTCTATGGTCCCCATGACTATCTCACAAAATAAATTTTTTGATGAAGGACAACCACCTGATGAAGGAGCAGCGCTCCGAAAGTTAGTGCTTCCAATTAAACCGGTTTGACTATAACCTGGTGTTGTGTGAATTTTAACTCTGTTCAGCCCAGACCAACACCAGCATCTCAAAATCATGGAAAAACAAAAGATGGTAACAAGGACTAGTAGCAACTGAAAATGGGTTGGCTATGTTGAAAGCAGCCAATGTCATCTCAGGGTGTGGGTGTGGGAGGAGGTAAAGAACCCGTGCACCTCTTTCCATGTCCTTTACACAACCCTACACCCCAGTTGTATCATGACATGACTGTGCTGAAATCAGCCCAACCTATTTCACCTGTACACTTTATCCATTATTAGCTTGTCACCAGCTTACATTTGTCTACCTAGCTTTCTTTCCTCCTCTCTTGGCTGCATCTCCACCTATCCACTCACTTCTTCACCACACCTTCCCCATCATCAAGCTAAATAATTTTTTCCTATCTACTATTATCAGTACTAAACTGGAGTGACTGGACTTGAAAGGCTTATTCTGCTTTCTCTCTGTGGATGCTGCCAGACCTGCTGAGTTTCTCCAGTGATTCTGATGGTAAATCATGCTGTCTCCCAACGTTCTTAAGACGACAGCAAATAAAACCAGAGAGCAAAGATATTGTAAATGCAACATCTTTAGATAATCCTCAATGAACAAGATTAAAAGGGATAGTTTTTTTAAACTGGGAATTAAAAATATTTGTGTCGACTTATCAGATCATAAGGAATTAACATTAGCACTTACTTAAACAGTCTATTAATCAGCTAGGCTTTGTTGGTTTGAAGCTTGATCTTTAGTTTATATAGCAGGACGTCCAGATTTACTTTTCAACAGCATGCAAAAACATGTCAAACTGTACATCTGTACCAGTCGTTACTACTCACAGTACTTGGGTAATAATAATTCACTTATATTGATGTCACTGATGTGAAGTTCAAACAATATATGCATAAATGTATGCCTTCTCCACAAGTTACTAACCCAACTAGTTGATAAAGCGATTTAGTGTAAAAGTATTCATACTATAAATTTATTTAAAATGTACAAATGGAGTGAAAGGACAACATTTAATCCTTTAAATCATTGATGTGATGACTAATGGGAGTATGAATACCGGATACCACTATTTAAAAACTATAACCGGAAACTTTAACTGGATTTCTCTTTCCATAGATGCTGACGGACCTTTATTTCCCGCACTATTTTTACGTCATATTTCTGAAAGCTGCAATACTTTGCTTTTCTTTCTAACGTCCATAAATCCCTTTATACCTTTAGATTACAACAAGAATGTCCCAGCAATTATAACACGTCATCAAGCAAGTAACTAGCTAGATTGTAAAATTGTCTTAAAAACTGTTACATTTAAAATGTTAACTGTTCTATGGTGGTAGTGTTGAAACAGATAGTGATTGACATTATAAGTACATCACAAATTGCACAGAGTATCACTGTAAAGGCTCACCAGGTGAAAGTCCGCTTTTATTGCAAGTTATGTCATTAACTATCATTTTTATTCCATTCATTCGTGGATGTGGCCTTACTAGTTGGGCCATCATATATTGTTCTTGAGCAAATGGAAGTGAGTTGCTTTCTTGCACCACTGCAATCCATCTAGTGTATAGACATCCAAAATACTTTGTTCAGGGTTCCAGCAATACTGAAGAATACATAGCTATTTTCAAGTCAGAATAGGGACTAGCTTTGTGTACTGTCTGCATGTCATGGTGTGCCTATGGAGCTGCTATCCTTCTAGTTGGTAGTTGTGGCAAGGAGCATTGATGAATTGCCACAGTGCAGTTCGTTGGTGCCGCTGGTCATGGAGGGATTGAATGTTTGGAGGGTGTTTCAATACCATTCAAGTGGGCTGCTTTGTTCTGGATGGCATCAAGCTTCTTGAATGTTGTTGGAACATTCAGAACAGACCAGGCAAGTGGAGTGTATTCTACCACACTCCCAAATTATACCTTATAGATGATGGACAGGCTTTGGAGAGTCTGGGGAAGAGTTACTCAACATAGTATTCCTAAACTCTGACCTGCTCTTAGACCCACTGCAGTTGCATGTTGTGTCCAATTGAGGTTCTGGTCAATGGTAACTTTCAGGATATTGATAGTGGGGGATTTACTGATGATAACACTATTGAATATCAAGGAGCAGTGGTTAGATGAACTCTTATTGGAGATGCCCCCAATACCATGCACCCTAATTTTACTCACTAACCTCCTGTGTGGGTCTTTATCAAAAGCTTTCTGAAAGTCCAGGTACACTACATCTACTGGATTTCCCTCGTCCAACTTCATAGTTATATCCTCAAAAAATTCAAGATTAGTCAAGCATGATTTCCCCTTCATAAAACCATGCTGACTCTGTACTATCCTGTTACTACTATCCAGATGTGCAGTAATTTCATCCTTTATAATAGACTCCAGCATCTTTCCCACCACTGAGGTCAGACTAACTGGTCTATAATTACCTGCTTTCTCTCGCCCACCTTTCTTAAAAAAGTGGTATAACATTAGCCACCCTCCAATCCTCAGGAACCGACCCCGAATCTATTGAACTCTGGAAAATAATCACCAACGCATCCACGATTTCCCAGGCCACCTCCTTCAGTACCCTAGGATGCAGACCATCAGGCCCCGGAGACTTATCAATCTTCAGACCTAACAGCTTCTCCAACACCAAATCCTGGCAAATATAAATTCCCTTAAGTTCAGGTCCTTCAGCCACTGTTATCTCAGGGAGATTGCTTGTGTCTTCCCAAGTGAACACAGATCTGAAGTACCCATTTAATTCCTCTGCCATTTCTTTGTTCCCCGTAATATATTCCCCTGTTTCTGTCTTCAAGGGCCCAAATTTTGTCCTAACCATTTTTTTGCCTTGCACATACCTAAAAAAGTTTTTACTATCCTCCTTAATATTCTTGGCCAGTTTACCTTCGTACCTCATTTTTCCTCTGCGTATTTCCTTCTTAGTAATCCTCTGTTGCTCTTTAAAAGCTTCCCAGTCCTCAGTTTTCCCACTTATCTTTGCTATGTTATACTTTTTCTCTTTTAACTTTATATGTTTCTTAACTTCCCTCGTCAGCCACGGCCGCCCATGCCTCCTCCTGGGATCTTTCTTCCTTTTAGGAATGAACTGATTCTGCAACTTCTGCATTATACACAGAAATATCCGACATTGTTCCTCCACGGTCATCCCTGCTAAGGTATTGCACCATTGAACTTTGGCCAGCTCCTCCCTCATAGCTCCATAATTCCCTTTATTCAACAGAAGTACTGTCACTTCCGACTGTACCCTCTCCCTCTCAAATTGCAGATTGAAGCTTATTATATTATAGTCACTACTTCCCAATGGCTCCTTCACTTCGAGGTCTCTGACCAATTCTGGTTCGTTACACAACCAGAATTGAAAATTGGTTGGCTAATAGGAAACAAAGGGTAGTGATAAACGGCTCCATTTCGGAATGGCAGGCAGTGACCAGTGGGGTACCGCAGGGATCTGTGCTGGGACCACAGCTTTTTACAAAATATCTTTATGATATAGAAGATGGTATCAGCAATAACATTAGCAAATTTGCTGATGATACAAAGCTGGGTGGCAGGGTGAAAAGTGATGAGGATGTTAGGAGATTACAGGGTGACCTGGACAAGTTAGGTGAGTGGGCAGATGCATGGCAGATGCAGTTTAATGTGGATAAATGTATGGTTATCCACTTTGGTAGCAAGAACAGGAAGGCAGACTACTACCTCAATGGTATCAATTTATGTAAAGGGGCAGTACAGAGAGATCTGGGTGTTCTTGTACACCAGTCAATGAAGGCAAGCATGCAGGTACAGCAGGTAGTGAAGGCGGCCAATAGCATGCTGGCCTTCATAACAAGAGGAATTCAGTACAGAAGCAAAGAGGTGCTTCTGCAGCTGTACAGGGCCCTGGTGAGACCACACCTGGAGTACTGTGTGCAGTTCTGGTCTCCAAATTTGAGAAAAGACATTCTGGCTATTGAGGGAGTGCAGCGTAGGTTCATGAGGTCAATTCCTGGAATGGCAGGATTACTATACACTGAAAGACTGAAGCAACTGGGCTTGTATACCCTTGAGTTTCGAAGATTGAGAGGGGATCTGATCGAGACGTATAAGATTGTGAAAGGATTGGACACTCTGGCAGTAGGAAACATATTTCCGCTGATGGGTGAGTGCCGGACCAGAGGACACAGCTTAAAAATACGAGGTAGACCATTTAGGACAGAGCTCAGGAGAAACTTCTTTACCCAGAGAGTGGTGGCTGTGTGGAATGCTCTGCCACAGGGGTCAGTGGAGGCCCACTCTCTGGATTCATTTAAGAAGGAGTTGGATAGAGCTCTCAAAGATAGTGGAATCAAGGGTTATGGAGATAAGGCAGGAACAGGATACTGATTAGGAATGATCAGCCATGATTATATTGAATGGCGGTGCAGGCTCGAAGGGCTGAATGGCCTACTCCTGCACCTATTGTCTATTGTTACTGCCTGACATTTGTGTGGCACAAATGTTACTTGCTATTCGTTAGCCCAAGCTGGGATATTATCCATAGATCACTGTATTCAGACATGGATTGTATCAGTGTCTGAGTTGTAAACAGCATCGAGCATTGTACAGTGAACATCCCCACTTTCGACTTTACAATGAAGGTCAATTGGATTTAGAGTAGCTCTTTGTGGAGACTTAGATAAACCAAAGGATTTCTTCTGTAATGTGCGATTATTTTGGTATGGTTTTGACTCAGTATAGTCTCCCTACTTCTGAACGAGGTCTTGGTCCAAGTCACGCCTTCTCCAGGGGTGTATAACAACATCTCTGAACAAGTTGATTAGAAAGAATCTCCTGAGGAATTCGCTGAAAACATTTTGGGAATTCTTCTGTTGCAATGCTAGTGTCCATACCTCTAAACCAGAAGACATGGTTCAAGTCACAACTGTCCTAGATGGGTCATAACACGTCCAACAGGTTGATTAAAAAGAAAAAAAAAAGTGCTCGTGGGTCAGTGGGAGAGTCCTCGCCTCTGGTCTAGAAAGCATGCGATCAAATCTCACTTATGCCTGAAGTGTTTCATAAAATGGCTGAACACGTTGACCATGCTTGAACCAAGGCAGTAAACACCAAGCCAAGAGACCCAAATGTTATTGATAAGTGCTGCCTGATATCACTGTTGATGACATCTTCAATCACTTTCTTTGATTAAGAGTAGACTGATGGAGTGGTAATTGGCTGCGTTAGATTTGAACAGCTTTTTGAGTGGATATACTGGAGCAATTTTCCTCACTGCTAGGTAGATACCAATTTTACAGTTACGCTAGTTGGCTAAGGGTTCAAAAGATCTATAGTATGTCTTCACACAATTGCCAAAATATAGGTAAAGCCCATGTCTTCTGAGGTATTCTGCATCTTCAGTGGTATCTTGATATCAGTTGAAATGAATTGAAGTGGCTGAAGACTAGCATCTGTGATGTTGGGGCTCTCAGGAGATGACCAAGGTGATCATCCTCTCGACACTTCAGGCTGAAGATTATTGAAAATGCTTCAAAAATCTCTCTTCCACCAAAATGCTAGGTTCCCCCATCACTTAGGATGGGAAGGTTTGTGCAGCTTCCTCCTCTAAATATGATTGGTTATTGCCCATCACCACTCAACTGAATGTGGCAGGACTGCACAGCTTAGATTGGAACAGAAATTATGCAATATGTATATCCAAAAAGTGCACAAAGTGCTTATGAACAGATGCAATTCTTCACTATTCAGGGTCAAAACATTGGTGCTGGAAAAGTACAGCCAGCCAGGCAGGCAGCATCCAAGCAGGAGAGTCATGTTTCAAGCATGAGCTCTTCATCAGGAATGAGGAGGGGGTGGGGCCCAAGGGACCTGAGAGCTAAATGGGGGTGGGGTTGGGGGAAGATAGCTGGGAATACAATAGGTAGATGAAGGTCGGGGGTGAAGGTGATAGAGGAGGATGGAGCAGATAGGTATAAAGGAAGATGAACAGGTAGGACCGCTCAAGAGGGTGGTGCTGAGTTGAAAGGTTGGATCTGGGCTAATATGGGGAGGGGGGAAAAGTGAAACGTCGATTCTCCTGCTCCTCGGATGCTGCCTGACCAGCTGTACTTTTTCAGCATCACACATTTTGACTCTGATCTCCAGCGTCTGCAGTTCTCACTTTCTCCTAATTCTTCACTACTGTCTACCTTGAATCGCAAACTACAGAAACAACTGGTCAATTCTGCTGTCCAATTAGAACATGTTTAAGCTATAGCTTGGCTCTCTGAATGAAGTCAGGTAGACAGAATCGTCAACATTCTTTGCTAACAAAAAAAAAATCAACTAAAGTTTTGAATTTCATTGCTGACCTAACCACAACAGATTTCTAAGCAAACAACCATTGTTTTTTGTGACAAACATCCAATTTAAATGACGACAAGTATGGTTTCTGGTACTTCCACCTAAAGAAAACTACCACTTATCCCATCAAATCCTTTAATCTTCATAAACACCTCAACTGTATCACTCCTTAATCTTTTTAATCCTAGGAAGAATTATACATTGGTCCCCAATTTAACTCCTTCAGCCCCAGTATTATAATGAATATGCAATATACCTGAGGAGCAGCACCCTCCTGATGAGTTTTAATAAGAATTCCAGTTTTAACAAGTTCCATCCACCTATATTTTGCAATAGATATGAACATTCTTTAAATGTTTGAATACAGGTGACAGATATTTTTAAGAAAATACTGCCTGTAAATACAAAAATGTATCTACAAATTCAGTGTCTTGTAATGGAAAACATCCATAAATTTAAAATAGGTGATGGAAAAGGATAGATCAGATCTAAAAATTGAAGTTCTAAATTAGAGAAAGGCTAATTTTGAGGTTATTAGGTAAGAACTTTCAAAAGCTGATTGGGAGCAGATATTCGCAGGTAAAGGGACAGCTAGAAAATGGGAAGCCTTCAGAAATGAGATGAGAGTCCAGAGACACTATATTCCTGTTATGGTGAAAGGAAAGGCTGGGAGGTGTAGGGAATGCTGGATGACTACATAAATTGAGGGTTTGCTTAAGAGAAAGAAGAAAACATATGTCAGGTATAGACAGGACAGATCGAGTTTAAAGGCAGTAGGAGTATACTTAGCAGAAAATCTGGAGGGCAAAAAGGGGACAAGAGATAGCTTTAGCAAATACAGTCAAGGAGAATCCAAAGGATGTTTACAAATACATTAAGGACAAAAGGATAACTAGGGAAAGAATAGGGTCCCTCAAAAGATCAGCAAGGCAGCATTTGTGTGGTGCCACAGGAAATGGAGGAGATACTACTGAGTATTTTGCATCTGTTTCCTGTGGAAAAGGACATGGAAAGATATAGAATGTGGGGAAATAGATGGTGACATCTTGAAAATGTCCACATTACAGAGAAGGAAGTGCTGGATGTCTTGAAAAGCATAAAAGTGGAAATAATCCCCAGGACCTGATCAGGTGTACCCTACAATTCTGTGGGAAGCTAGGGAAGTGATTTCTGGGCCTCTTACTGAGATATTTGTTTCATTAATAGTCACAGTTGAGGTGCCAGAAGATTGGAGGTTGGCAAACGTATTTAAGAAAGGTGTTAAGGACAAGCCAGGGAACTATAGACCGGTGATCCTGATATCAGTGATGGGCAAGTTGTTGGAGGGAATCCTGAGGGACAGGATGTATATGGAAAGGCAAGGACTGATTAGGGATAGTCAACATGGCTTTGTGCGTAGGAAGTCATGTCTCACAAACTTGATTGAGTTTTTTTGAAGTAACAAAGAGGATTGATGAGGGCAGAGCAGTAGACATCATCTATATGGAGTTTAGATTAGAGTGGTGCTGGAAAAGCACAGCAGGTCAGGCAGCATCCGAGGAGCAGGAAAATCGACGTTTCGGGCAAAAGCCCTTCATCAGGAATGGAGGCAGGGAGCCTCCAGGGTGATCTATATGGACTTTAGTAAGGCATTCAAACAAGATTCCCCATGGGAGACTGGTTAGCAAGGTTAGATCTCATGGAACACAGGGAGAACTAGCCATTTGGATACAGAACTAGCTCGAAGGTAGAAGACAGAGGGTGGTGTTAGAGGGTTGCTTTTCAGACTGGAGGCCTGTGATCAGTGGAGTGCCACAAGGATCAGTGCAGGGTTCACTACTTTGTCGTTTACATTAATAATTTGGATGTGAGCACAAGTGGTATAGTTATTAAGTTTGCAGATGACACCAAAGTTGGAGGTATAGCGGACAACAAAGGTGGTTACCTCAGATTACAATGGGATCTTGATCAGATGGGCCAACGGGCTGAGTGGCAGATGGCATTTAATTTAGATAAATGAGAGGTGCTACATTTTGGGAAAACAAATCTTAGCAGGACTTATACACTTAATGGTAAGGTCCTAGGGAGTGTTGCTGAACAGAGACACCTGGGAGTGCAGAATCACAGCTCCTTGAAAGTAGAGTCGCAGATAGATAGAATAGTGAAGGCAGCGTTTGGTATGCTTTCCTTTATTGGTCAGGAGTTGGGAAGTCATGGTGCAGCCGTACAGCACATTGGTCAGGCTACTTTTGGAATATTGTGTGCAATTCTGGTCTCCTTCCAATCAAAAGGTGAGACTTGAAAGGATTCAAAAACAATTTACAAGGAAAATTGCCAGGATTGGAGGGTTTGAGCTATAGGGAGAGGTTGAACAGGCTGGGGCTGTTTTCCCTGGAGCATCGGAGGCTGAGGGATGATCTTATAGAGGTTTATAAAATCATGAGGGGCATGGATAGGATAAATAGGCAAAGTTTTTTCCCTGGGGTGGGGGAGTCCAGAACTAGAGGGCATAGGTTTAGGGTGAGAGGGGCAAGATATAAAAGGGACTTAAGGGGCAAAGTTTTCACACAGAGGGTGGTACGTGTATGGAATGAGCTGCCAGAACAAGTGGTGGAGGCTAGTACAATTGCAACATATAAAAGGCATCTGGATGGGTATATGAATAGGAAGGGTTGGAGGGATATGGGCCGGGTGCTGGCAGGTGGGACTAGATTGGGTTGGGATATCCCGTTGGACCGAAGGGTCTATCTCCATGCTGTAACATCTGTGACTCTGAGGTAGAGATGAGAATGTGGGATATGATCAAAACAGTCTGCCCAATTTCATCCTGCTTCATCCACAAACTGGTTAGCACATTTTTATATTGCATTGTACATATTCATCCTAGATTGCAAAACAGGCAATTGGGAGATGATCCAATTTGAGCCTGGGGTACTTGCTAAATTGTGAAACAGTAGGGGGCAAAGATGTGCAAGATATGGGTCCAGGTCTGCGTTCTCTCTCATTTCTCCAGCCACTGCATGGTTCTTCCGATGGGTTTCAAGGCCGTGTAGCTTAAGACGGAATATTGGTCCAGGTTCAGATTATGGTAATTGGAAAATAATCAGAACAGCAAATGGGCTGCTGTGCTTTAAAAGACTAGAATACTCAATTGAAGAAAGCTCTGGTTCAACCACACCTAGGTACCAAGAACCATTTTGCAGAACACACCTTAGGATGGATGTATTGCCCTTGAAGGATTGCAATGCAGATGTACCAGAATTATAACTGGAGTTCAAAGGTTAAAGAACAAATACTCTAAGTTTGCATCTGTTGGAATTGGAAATTAATGAAATATTTGATAGTGTAAGATCAGGGAACAAACTAGCTATAGTGAGTGAAACTTTCTGCTGTGTGAGCATGAGAGGAACTGTAACAAGGGGCATGTTTAACAGTTACAGCCAAGCGCTTCAGAAGTGCAACACACAGAAGTACTTCTACAATAAATTCAACAGAAAATTAAAATGGTCTTCTGTGAAGAGCAATTGATTCTAGATCAATTGTTAAATTTAAATCTGAGATTGATCATTACCCAAAGGAAGCAAGGGAAATGGGAAAAAGGAGTTAAATATAATTAGGGTCCAGATAAGCCAAAAACCTTTAACTCATGGCAGAATAGACACAAAGAACTAAATGGCTTAATCCAATGCTATGTCCTTCATCAAGCAGAGGCCATGAGGTTTTGAGTTTCCTGCCTCCCCACTCTTTGCTCAATTTGTAAATACACAGTACCAAGATCAGATCCAAGCTATACAAATTTTGGTTCTAGGCTCGATTACTGGACTATGCAAAGTTACCTGATACCAATGTGAGCAAGCCGATTATCCACAGTTTGCTGTTTTGCATTAAGTAAACCTTGCTGGAAATGGGTTTATGTACTACTGGCTCACTACTTTGCTCTCCATGGATTAAATAATTAGAAGTATACACCTACTTCATTTAACAATAGAACAAAGTTGGAACAGAAGTGGGAAATCATACCAGCCTCTTCAGCTTGCACTGAAATTTTAGAAATAGATTGAATACTGTTACATTGAGATTATCCTAACAAAACATGCAATTAAAGTACATTGATACAAGGTGAATAGAAATCCTACCTGATGTCTCAACTGGGTCTAGTACATTTTAAGGAAATCAAAGGAAAATTCAACAAAACAATCAATCATTCAGAAAAAAATAAGGTTCAAGCTTCTCAAATGAAAATATATACATTGGGACTAAAATAGGTTGGCATCTCCTAAGTACATGAAATATTTCCAAAGAGTTATATGAAAACATCACGCACCTTTAAGTCTACAGTTGACTGATACTTAAATGGCAAGTTTCACTCAAAACAGAAAAGTATACAAACAATTAAAATATATTAAATATAAAAAATGTTAAAAATCAAACTATAATGGGTTGGAGGAAAAAATACAAGATAATAGCAATAAATTCTATGTAAACGAAAACACCTACTTGATGAAGGCTAGTACTTCCAAAAGGCAAAAACTAAACCAGCCTTCATTTTCTTCCAATTTTTATTACTCTGCATATGAATGCTGAAAACTATCATGAATATTCAAGAATAAAAAAAATCAAATTGGTAATAAGTTCCGAACACAATGCTTACCCCAGCAATATCCAACATCACCACCACTCTCCTCCCTCATCAAAACCATGAAAAAGAAAACCTAGAAGCAAAGTCAAGAGATGCAGCAGCATTAAAGTGCACTTTGTCTTAATTAAGGCTCTCGTAATCTAACTTGCTTCACAATATTAACTTCTCTCCAAATTTTAAGATGTTTTTTGACAATCAAGTGTCACTTCTGACAGTAGGATCAGACTGAAAATTTGCAACTACTTCTGAACTAACTTCAGATGCACTGGAAGAAAAATGTTGGCAGATAAAAATACATAGGATTTTATTACTTCAAAACCCATTAGTAATCATTAAAAAATTTCAACGAGCACAATATGTTCCTGTAAAGAGTTTAATTTTGGTCAGGTTCCATATCATCTGTAACCTTTTGTCATTCATAGGAAATAAAAATACAATACATAACTGAATAAAAACACAATGTGTTATACAATTTTTTTTATTCATGAAAACAAAGCCATTGTACATGGTACAAACCATACTCAAGAATAAATAAAGAAAACATACTGCTGTACAACACATTGCATTTCAGTTGGAAATTGTTAAGTATTTTCATGATAGCTTCAGTCTTTAAAAATCATGTTGTTAAAAGATGGGCAATCTGATCACAAATTTATGTTGACAATCGGACAGTATTCATATAGTTTGCTGTTGTTAGAATGTAGTAGTGGCATGGATTTCAAGACCTAAAATCACAAGAGTGTTTGCTGCTATTTTGTTATATTAGTAAGTGCCTGCACTTCTACAAACATTTGGAATGTGGTGCTTCAATTTCTATTAACATACAAGCTTGAAAGGCAAAAATTGAAAATCAAAATTCTAGATAAAGTTAAAATACTCATTCTGGCCCTGGCAATATCACAGTCTTGCAAGACAACAACTTCACAGATACAAGATGGGATTTATTTTAAAGTATTCCTCAGATGGAAGAAGCTGCAGGGGTAACTAAAATGTAACAGAAGCTCCAACTTTTTTTTTAAAGAGAAAAACTCGCACTACCCCCAAGTTTTTGTTTTCAATAAAAGTAAAACTTCTCCTGCTTTAACTGTGGCACTGCATTTCATTTTTAATGAATGAAAACTATTTTATCTTTTTTTAAACACAGTCAGAAGCTTTCTTGAACATTAAACTGCACTAGTTTCAAACAGAATAAGACAATACCCAATCTACACTGTACAGAAATTCTATTAGCAAAATCCAAACTTAGTTATGGAAGGCAAGACTACACAATTGTATAAAAATTCATACCACACGTACAAAGTTCATTAGTGTTGCTCGTAGCTTAAAAAAATTACACTGTTGAGCCCCTTCATGACGCGAGGTATACAACTAACTTTCACTGCAGCTGTCTTGAAACTAAGAAATACCTACATAAAGATCACTCTCAACATTGGGGATTGCTACACACCTCACCACTTTTCGTAAACTTGCCACTAAAACTTGAGCTGCTTTTGGTTTATGCATTCATAGCAAACAGAACTAAAACATGTAAAACAAGTTAAACAGTACCAGTACTTTGAAACCTAGTTAAAAGTGTTGCCGGTCCCCAGTAGTTTATAACAAGGTTCCAAAGTAAATCATAACTAAACCAGAATTCTTTAAACTAGTTACCTGAAGGAAAATGGGATATTAACATTCTATTTTGAATTACTTTTGAAAGTCCTGCAAGAGTACATTTAAAAATGTTTCTTTGCATTTTCAAATAAATGAAACCTTCCCCATGGACCTACCATATAAAGTAGTACTGTCAAAAGGTCCAAAAAGCACTGAATTAATGCAGACATGTGACAAAGTATTAAATAGAAATTTTCAGACAGTATACACCTTCAATACTAAGAACCATTCTGTTTCTCCCATCACTATTCAATATAATTCTGTTTAGGAATTTGTATATCATTTGATATTTGGTTCAGTTGGACAACAGCAAATTGATCCAATTCTACTCAGCCAGTTTCCAAATTACAGCTTTATTTCTATATGCAAAAGTAGAACAGGTTCAATTGAGGAGACAACTCAGCTTTAGTAGGTCCCCATCATAAAGTATTATAATCTTAAGAAAACTATGCAAGTTAAAAATATGGCCAAGTATTGGCACATTGTGCATTTTACCTAAAACGTTGATGAAAAATGCAAATTATACATTTGGGCAGGTTTTGGGGCCACTTTATACAGTGAATTGGGTCTCTAGACTCACTAGGTACATTTTTGCAAGCACCATTTTCAACTTTTATTCATTTGAATTTGAGCACGAGATCATAAATGAAACAATCAGACGTACTAATCAGTTCCTGAGTCACTCCAATCTAGTGTAATGCACAAAGTAGTCCCACAACCATGAGAAATACTATTCATGTGCAACAATGCTGACATTTCACCTCCACAGTTTCTGTAACATGAAAACAACAAAGTAATAAATTCAACACCAACTTTCACCCATTCCCCAACCAAAATACAGAAATTAAAAATACAAATCAGAACACCAGACATCTGCTAACCAACTGGTAAAGAACAAAAATGAAGCAATTAAGTGTGCACCCAAAATTGCAGCAAAGTCAGTCGAGCAATGCTACACTGTCCTGATCCAAAACCTAAACTAAATTCAGCTTCAGGCTTTGTTTAAATGCTGCCATGAGCTCAAAGCAGCAAATGGGTACTCTGTGGTTTATCTCTTTGGGAAGTTTAGGAAATTAGAGCTTCCCTGCTCATAGATTGAGCCTGGAAGGGTGGGGAAGGAAAATAGGTCCTGAAATGTGCCAGAAAGCTGTAGTTTTCAGAGCAACGAGGGCCATTCTTGCTTTTCCAATAAAAAAAAATCTACTTCTTGGGTCATTCTTCAGTGCAATCTTAACTGTCCCCTTAAAGATACGCTGCTCAAAACTAATACAACTGGGCAGATCATGCAGTTTACAGTCTCTACCCATTTATATTTTAATTCTACACTTGGGGCCTCAACCAGCACTGAACTTGGATTTGCAAATTTAAACCCAAAGCCCATATGGGTAGCTGCACTGCCTGAACCAAATGTTGACACTAAGGGCTGCTCTGGCATCGCAGAAAATGATGCAAAATTGAGATTTTCAAATTGACATTAAAAACAGTTTACTATGAATTGAACCTATCCAACTAAATTACTTCAGGTCCAGAATTTGAATTTTCTAAGTGGCCTGGGTTACAGAACTTCAAACTCTTATAATGGGAATATATATTGTCAGAGTTCAATTTTATTACCAAGTTACCAAGTATTCAAATCACTTTAAACAAAAATTTTATTTGAAATATTTTAGATGGAAAAACTCAGGCATGTCAGTGCGAGTGAGTGATAATCTTGAGCAAATCAATTTGTTAAAACCATATATGTATTCTCATTCTCAGCACATAAGCACCTAATAACTATGCAAAAGGTAACTGCAATGCAGTGGAGGTTTACACATTAATTTTATTTCCTTGAATACAACCATAATTTTGAGCTCAGTTCCATATATTAATGTTGGAACCCTGCGTTTCAAAAAAAATCAAATCAATAAAGCCTCAAATAAATACAAACACTAATGGCTTTAAGCAGTTTTAGCAGTTACAGTATTTAATGCAAAGATGTAACACATATCTTGCCACAGGGAAATGCAATCATCAACATTTTAAATTACTAATAGTACTCGTATCATTCAAATGAGAATGAATGTAGTATGAAGTCTATCAACTTTTCAGATTGGGAATTTAAAACATTGAGCTTGCTGAATTTTGTAAGCAATCTCAGATAGAGTTCCCAAAGTTCATACCTGCCTCCACATCTTTAGTACCTCAGCTTTTAGATATTTCAAGGATTTAATCAAATTAAACTTTGGGGTTTCATTTGCATTTTACGACACAAAGTGATATGAGAAACTGACCCACTTGCAAATTATTTTTTTACTTCAAAATGTAACAATCGCCAAAATAAATTTAATACCCTCATCACCTTCATTCAAGTTTTCTTCACTACTGAAGAAACTCAGTAGGTTTGTTTGCATTAGCTGATCAAACAAAGCATGGCCTACAGAAGAATTTAAATACTTTTTTTTCCAGAAGATGCAAACTAAGGTACAGTATTAATACTTTCTTTACATCCCACAACATGCATCATCCAAAGACACACTTACTCTCAGGCTTGCATAAGCACCACTAAAATCTGCTGTAGACTAAGGACAATCTCAATTGTCCTTCACAGCAGCACAGATTCAGTTGGACACTTTTGGAAGAGACATATAATCTTGGACCTCCAGGAAACAACTCATCAGATTAGTTCACCAAAGCATTAGGACAGCTCATCAATTATTTTTAAATTCTGAACAGTATCCTGGCTGTATCCTATTCACTATTTGAAAGTTTCATTTTACATCCAGATTCCTGGTTAGCCTATAAGTTGAATACAATCACACATCCACTATAGATACCATTTGTGTAGAAACTTATTTTCAACTAAACAAGTCTAACATATCCAGAAATCCATATTTTCTCCCATTAGTAAATGAATGGAATAACCTATTGTACATGGCTGTATTCAAGGAAACAGATTCTATTTTAGATACTTGTCGAGTGTTTTAGTTACAAAGCTAAACACGAAAAGGACCAATAGCTCAGACTTCATTACACTAATTAAACATGATCACAACAGAATCTTACTACTTTCTAGACAAACAAAGGGCACTTTCTGTAAGATAGTGGTCATTGTTTTTTTTTAAAAAAAAACAGGCACAAAAAATGGAATTAAAATGGCATGAATAATGGATTTCACATGTATACAAATTCTGACCTGTACCATCATTAAATATTTTACAACATAAATAAAAGAAATGAAATACAGCAGCAAAAAACATGTGATCTTGACAAGTTTTATAAACTACCAGTGCGTAAACCCTCCTGAGTCCATTTCTTCTACCCACCCCACCCAACTTTAACAGTGAAAGTAATTTAAATATATAAATCACTAGAATGTGTATTCACAGGAGAAATTAGTCAGCATCATGTCTGTCCAGTCTTCCCAAATTTTCTTGGATTATGACCCAACAATCATTTGTGGTCAGTGGTTCCTCCATGTTCAATAATGTGTGAAAGTTTCTAGAAGGTCGGTCTGAATTGAGGCCTGTTGATGTACCTTTTCATGGAAAGTGACCCCAGAGTTTCTGGACAGCCTAACTCTCCTCAGCACTCTGCTGAGAGGTTTCTGTTCTGATCTTTTTTGGAAGTGGTTCCCCATCTTCAGATTCCTAGGAAAAAAGATCAAGTTTGACTACCAAACCAGCATTAATCTCCCTCAGATGTTACTTTTAAAAGATCACAATAAAGTTTTGGCAAAAATTGTACAAAGTTCATTCACAAACAAACCAAACAATTTTGCCCAATAGACAAAGACACCTTTTTATTCTAAAGTAGTAGTAATACAACACTGTTTTTGTGCATGTGAGTTTAAATGGAATGATTTATCTATCCAATGCTTCAACTGTAAAAGAAAATGCAGATGTGCAGTGAAGTTCAGGCAAAGCAGCACATATTCCAGCCAATGCTATTCTGTGTTTAATTTGACCAGAGAGAGAGAATACAAAGAACATTAAACCATATTTACAACATGGTCACTGATAATAAACTTTAGCCTAAGTATGAAATGATTCTGGGCAAGCATTATTTAATGATTCTAACCAGAACAGACTTCATTGGACATATACTTGTCATTTTAATAAGATTGCTTGCCCTTGAACACAAATGTGCTTTATTTTATGTATCAAAATCAGTTTACTTCAAAGAACATGAGAATTAATGTGCATGTGAATTAGTCAATTGTTTGGCAATGCTGTTGATTTTTTTGATTCGTCCACTACATTAGAAGAGTATTCTTAAACTCATATCCAAATGATAGGTTAAATGTATACTTTTAAAACCTACGCTCTTATCGTTCAATGTTTCAGATAATTTATTGCTCCAAATATGACTAGCATTTGCAGGATTGTAAAAACTCTGTCACTTATACCTGAGTATCTTTGGTAGTCTCTGTGTTCTCTTTTACTCCCAATGGCTGCATATCTGATTTCTCTAAATCAGTTGGAGATAATTCTGGGGGAGTTTGGGAATTTGGCTCTGCTGGTGGTGATGTGTCTATAACAAAAACAGCAAATGTATATATATTAGATTTCATTTTTCACATTTTTAAACTTATCACAGTTTCACAAAGATTGGTGTCTTTAATTAAGACAAACTAGTTAAAGACAGATATTCTGAAAAAAGTGGTAACCAATCTGACAAAAGGCAAGCTGCTAGATCTTAAGTTTGCGAGAAATGTGACAGAAAAGAATGCTCCATTGAAAAAAACCTCTATGACCAAGGAATCTTTGTCCTTCAGCCAAACTTTCAACAATACAAAAACTATCCTGGATTATGCAGCATGGATTACAATAATGGGCACAAATGTTGGAGATTTTCAGGTTGATAAATTTATGTAGAAACGGTTTAAAAGAGCTTTTCAAAATACATTCCAAATTTTAATTCTATCATTCTGCAAACAGATTATTGCCACACATGACCTCCAAAATCAGTGCACTGACTGTGTTTGAAGGTCACATGGTCATATCCAGGATTTCACTGAAGTTTTCATTCCTAGCCATTTAAAGCAAATCAATGCATATTATGAAGGCCTCATTCGTGCACTGTTTAGCAAGGAGTTACAAAGCAATACTAGCAAGAAAGAGGGGAGCTAACAAGTTGACTGAGTGTCCCTCAGAAGTTAAGTGGTAAATAGATGACCTAAAAAGGAAAATGAGGTTTACAAAAGCTGAAAAAATTCTCTACACGTGTGGAATATTTTTGCAAAGCTGTTTCAACATGGAAAACTATTGCAGACTCATTCTTAAATGCAGAGTAAAAATCAAAATTCCCAAATTTTCATACTGAATAATACTGAGAAATGGATGCACATTCTCTCCCATCAAAAGAAGCTAACACCATTCAATTTAAAAAGCGTTCCAATTCAACATGAATCTATTCGTATATAATAGAAGTTGTAACAGGAACACCTCATCAAAAACGATCAAACCATTCCTCCTACTTATTTCCAAAAAGACAGCATTTCTGAATACAATAATGGTTTCTATCATGGTAATTTTCAATATAATTCAGAATCAAATTTGATAAAAAAAAGTCACTTTTCCCCTAGGGAAGGCAGAGAAAGAAAATCTGAGGCATAACAGAGAACAAAGTGAATACCTTTAAAGCATATATTTTTAAAAATTCAGTATAGAAATTCAATAATTGTGCTTCCGATATCTAAGTATGCTCTTTCTTTCTCCACCATCACATCCAATAGAAAAGTGGAATATATGAACGAATGCACAAAAATTTACATTTTGCTTTTGCAGCACAACTGTTTCAATGGCCTGACAATTAGAGGGACTATATTAAATAGATATATAATACTGATATCATTTTGATAGTA
The DNA here is from genome assembly GCF_037043375.1 of Chiloscyllium plagiosum. Taxonomy (NCBI): domain Eukaryota; kingdom Metazoa; phylum Chordata; class Chondrichthyes; order Orectolobiformes; family Hemiscylliidae; genus Chiloscyllium; species Chiloscyllium plagiosum. The sequence goes on along the minus strand of NW_028270162.1, from coordinate 31,662,151 downwards.
TTGAAAAGTAAGTTTAATACATCAGGAAATATTGTGACTGCGCAACTTAAAGTTTTAGAGTTAAGCCAGTAATTTTTTTTTCCCTCTTAAAAAAAAAATGACCCCAAACCTATATGATGCTAAAAGGAACCTAAGTCCAAGTGTGTGATAACACTAAAATTAAGCCAGTCACAAATTAATATTCCAGATTGACTATGCTAAAACATAAATCCACAAGTTAACATGAGGGAAATATTTTAAAGTCACTTTATAAACAAACATCTTCTGACACTTTGAGCACCTAGTAGTTCAGTACCTTTGAAATATATCTATGTCACAGGTATAGTATTAATCATTAATGAAACAGCATTTCAAATATCAACTATGACAAGTTGGATCATACTAAAAAAGTGTTGGCACAGGGGCTGTGGGTCAAATGGCCCATGTGCACTATTATTTTGTGATAAATATTAAATAATAACCTTAGGCACCATAGTTTAAATTAAAAATCATGAATAGAAATGTAATTCTTTAGAGGAAGCTATAAATGTATGGTCAAGACTTTCTGCATAAACTAGAAAGCTTCAAGCAGTTTTTATAGGTAATGTCATTATTGATTAAAAGGCTGCAAAACAAATGCGTTAGTCAGCCAAATATCTCAGAAGAGAGTTTGCCCACCAAAGTTAAAACATTTCAAAAAGTGAAGCATTTTTCAGATGCTTCATTATTAATTAGCAAAGCATTTGACAAAAATATGCAACTGGGGAGGAGTAAGTAGAGAATTGGCCATACCACCCCAAAAATAACCAAAAAGTGTTTTAAACCTAAAATTCATCTGTACACAAATTCACTGAACATTTCTCTCAAACCCACAACATAAGCGCTGCTAGAGAAACGGAAATGTGAAATCACGAGACCTAGCCATACCCTTTTAAATTCAGAGAAAATTAAATTTTAAGATCCATTATTAACTATGAATCAAAATTAAATATAGTTCAAAGAGTCATTTCAAATGTTAAAGTCCAATTAATTAAGAATGTGTTATTGTATTGCTGTTAAGTAAACATGGCTGCTTTTCTACATTCTAAGTCAGTCAACAATGCATTTAATACTTTAGAAATAAGTACCACTAGTAGGATTACTGCATTCTGAATAACCAGCATTACGAAGGATCATGTGGATATGCTTCAAGTATACAATGTTTAAAGATGTATAAGGGTTTGCTCAAATTGCTATTTCCCTACTTGGTTCCTAATGCAATTAATACTTAATATTGGAAAATAAATTTTATTGCATAATAAAAGTTGGTACTACTTGAGTTTATTAGATTTTAGAAGGCTACAGAGTTGGTCAGTCTCATTTTTGCAGCAATTGAATGGGACTTTTATATAAATGTTTAATTAGAAATAGAATTCTTGCCACAGTTGCCACCACAGAGCATTTGTTGGGAGGGGAAAACTGCATGAATAAATTTAGCCAACATGACACAGTTAAAAAAGCGCAACAGGTAATGTACAGGGTGAAGTGAAAATAGTCTAGACAAAATGGGAAGATGCTTTAGAATACTTATAAAATGGTGTGCTATTTGATTCACGGATCTGTTTTATAATATCCCAGACACTAAACACAAAGAAAAGCCAAACTTATGTAAAAGTCAAACCCAAAAATGAGTATTGATCCAAGTATAAAATGTGAATTACAACATGAATGGCCCAAATAGTTAATACATCAATTTAGGAAAATCAGATGGGCTAACGAGGCATTTGTTGGGAAAAGTTATTTAAACCTAAGCTGTTCCTTGAAAGTCAATTAATTTACTGAGCAAGTAGTTGAACCAGATGGATGGATGGGCATGGTCTGATACTGTGTTAGCAAGCTTCGAAAGAGCTGCAGTTGAGTTCCACCAAACTCCCCCCACCCACCCAAATCACACAATCACTGCCTCATCCAGAGGTAAAGAGGTACATTCACTCTTATTTTCCACTTTACCGCTTAGCCATGGTTAAAAATAATCATGCCAACAACGGATAAGAACAGGATGGACTGAAGCTGCAAAGACACATAGCCTACAGACACTTATTGACCATATTCATATATGAATAATGAACACTTGAATGAGATAGCAAAGTGAATTTTATCACTAACTGTCTTACGTGAAAGACAATGCCTTGAGGCATGAAAGGAATAAAACTGCCATTGAAAAATAAATCTTAAGTGTTGGAACATTCAAAAGAACGTGAAAAAGAAATCAAATTAATATCACCTGATCTTAGATGAGTGAATTTTGACATTTATTAAGAAATAAACATTTAAGGGTAGATTGAAATTAAACACATCACAAAATTGTTGGAAAGATAAACAAAATATAGTGATTATTCCCATAAATAACTCTTGAAACTCTATCAATCTTTAAGCTTTTTATGCTAACCTTATAATAAGGAGGCTTGTAGCTTTAATGTGGGACTCACGTTGAAAGGGAGCAAGTTTAAAATCAAATTCAAATTAATTATTTGTCACTGCTAAAATTGAGTTTTTCCAATTCTCAGCTGAGCAGTTTAATAGCCTTGTGGTAAAGAAAAAAAACACAAGTACACATACATGTATACACACACACAGAAACCTATCCCGTCCCACAAAGCACACCTCTTATTGGTAGACATGGAGGAGCTTCCATGGTGCCTCTGAAGAAGTCTGCTACCCAGACGGTCCCGTCCTCCCAGATGAAGGACAGCTTGGAGGCAGGAAGGCATAGAAAAGGAGATTTCAAATTAAAACAATTACAGGAAAAAAGTTATTTGTCTAGCTATCTAGTTTAAATTAATACGTGTTTTTCGGTTACTTGGCTTGAAAAATTCAATTCAAAATTTCATTTAGAAAAATGAAAACAGAAATCTTTTAAAAAGCTATGCAGCTTTCACCACCTCCTCCCTCACGTCACAATTATTATGCCAATGAAGAGGCAAAAGTAGTCAAACTGTTCATGACCCATGACCGGAGGGACCTTCCAACTGCTTTTCAAAAAAAAATTGCAGTAACTGGCCAAGTCTACTTCAGTGTTTCTACTGATTTTAAGTAAACAAGCTCAGATAGCACAAATTTCATTTGGCAAGCAAAATTTTCATCTTCTGGTCTCACTTCCATACTTCCAAGAGGTATTCTAAATTCATCAAGACAGAAAATTAAGCGAAGCATATTCTGGATTAGACAGAAATTGCCGAATTTAAGCCCAAAGTATTTTGTAGTACATAGCTTACGATTGCATAAAAAGGTATAAATGGAATCATGACCCTTTTATTCCCTTCCACGTGACCAGGTAGCAGTGTAGCTCAAGTGTTAGATATCAAAATGCCAAATTCTGTGGTAGCCAATGAGCAGTCATGAAAGGGCATAAAGGGCCCCATTTTACTTATTTTTACAATTAAACAGTGGGACTCCAACTACTATATCAGAGAGCAGTATAAAAGTCTAATGCAAGGTTGAATAGTTGAAAAGAAGAATGATCACCTGCAAGGCCACGTGATATTCTGAGAGTGAGGTTTGGACCTTTCCAGAGAGGTCACTTTGCAAACTCCATGTACTGCCAATTAGAGAGTAGACTGTTGACCTCCCCAGAGAACAGGACACATGGATTCCTTTGTGCATTATCAATTCAAAATCCATCCTGATCGTCTCCTAGAGATCACTCCACTGACAAGACAGGAAATGAACTGTACATAAGGGACATAAAAAGATCTCCAGCAGCAACAATAATAAAAGCTTCTGAAGAGGATAAACAGAGGAAAGGTTTTCTTTACCAAGGCCTTTGATCTCAACAGTTTCTGCATTTTACTTATTGCTAGTTAAGTTCCCTGTAAGATGCTGAATTGTGACTTGAAGAACTTGCTTCAAAATCATCAATCTTCCAATACGGAAACCACACATCAGCAACAAGCACATGCCCTAACACTACCTGTGCTTAAAAAAAAATACATCTTTGAATTCTATTAGAACATTACAGAAAATAATCAATATCCAGCAATCTTACAGATCTCAGATCTGTATATCAGATGAAACAATTAACTGGCAATTCCTCAGAAATCCAATATTCTCTATACACTTTTGACAATTTGAAATCAAGACAGAAGTTCTTTCAAATCATCTTTTATTCACTTGGTCATGGGTGTCACATATTGTATATTTTCTAATAAATCAGACTACAAGAATTCAATGCCCCATTCATTCTAAGTTAACTAATCTCAGCCTGGGTAACAACAAACCACTGGCTACAGACTCCATGTCATAGGGAGCAAGAAAATGTAAAAAGAAATATCAGGCAGGTTATCTCCTCTTCCTATGTAGTGACTCCTGCTTGCAAATGCAGGCATCTAAAGGTTTACCTGGTGGTAACATCTATATTTTGTTCACGACCCAGATTTCCCCAATAATCACTTATCAGGAACTCTTCAGTACCTGTTTTCTGTTATAATCATGAGCTACAGAAATAACTGTCAGCGTTTTCAGTGAAGAAAGGAAACAGTCAGAACCGCAAGAGCACAAGCTTAAAAAATTATAGTTCTAATGTTTTTTTCAAATCAAACTTTAAAATACTGTATTTATGTATGAGCATTGTATGTTATAGGTATCATTAAATAATAGCATCACACTGAGTCAAACAATTAATGACTTGAATACTCTGGATGTATGATTTTTGAAATATGATCTTAAAATTGTTCAGCATGGGCATCTTTACTAAAATTCTGCATTTGGAAGATTGAATACTGTTAACCATCTTTCATGGATCCCAAAACAACAAAACTGAAAGTAAAACCAAAGTAACTATCAGAGATGTCCCCAATTCTGGTAAAAAGCACCTAAAATTCTAATAGATACTCCATTGAGCATTTGTTTCACAATTTCTTATTTACCTCCTGTATTCATACACAGACATTGTTTACATTTGAATATTTGCTCTGAGGATTATCCAAATTGTTTATTTACCCAAAAGTACTCCTTTATCTTAATTTGTCATAACCTCCCAAATAGACCAACTTTCTGTTAAACGTACTGTCATCCTTCCATTATGATAAAATTTTCAAAATCTCAATTATAATGCAATTCATTCTTTATTTACATTTTAAGAAACAATCACACCCAATGTTTACATTTTCACGAATAAGGTTTTGATTTTCATTCAAGGATCAATAAATGTATTCAAAGTTGGGTGAGAGTTTCTCCACTCAGAAAATACTACCAGGAATTGGATTTTGACCTGAGGACTCCTGCAAAGTCCTGATTTCTATTCCTCAATCTGTTTTAACCCTTACCGTCAGAGCTGGGCCGTTCTTTGATAGGGGGCTGAACCTCCTCAGTCCCAGTTTCAGCACCCTCTGGTTGGATTATTAAATTCTGCTCTGGTGCAGGACTTGGATTGCTGCTGTTCTCCTGCTTCATTGGAGAAGCATCTGCTATGGAACTCTGATTACTGTTCTCATCTAATTTACAAACATCAAAAAAATTGAATTAGATAAAATTTTACACATTTGACAAAATGCTGTGGGAATAAAATGGAAAGTGAAAGGTGAAAGCACAGAGAAAGGAACACTTGCAGACAAGCACAACTTTGGATTTTGTTCTTCTTCACCTCCACAAAGGAACCTAGCTTTTCAGAACGCCGTTGGAATCTGAATTCTTCAAGTTCAAGTATACAATTTTTGAATACACTGACAGGATTTATTCCCAATATCATCTTATATTAATACAGCTACGTTTGAACGCATTGGAAGTTTTACATTGAGTTTTGTAGTGCAAGGTCAACATCAAAAATCTTCATGTGCTCCCACATCTATAGTTTCATATTTCCCACTTTGCAGAAAGTCAGCTTTAAGTCAGTCTTCCAAGGACATAGCATCTCTCCTCTTAAGTTAGTTTTGAAGACTGCGCAAAAATAAGATGCTGAACTGTCACAGTGAGGCAAGTTCATTCAAAGCACTCAAAAGGGAATTATTAAATCATCTGAAAATGAATGTGGAGGAGGAAAAAGGTGGGAGATCGATATCTATTTTCCAAAGAGCTGGTATAGACTTGATGAAGTGAATAGGTTCTTGCAAGAATGCCGACCTACATGCCCAATTTTGTGTCATAAACCAGGCTCATCAACAGACTGAACGGAGGTCAAATGATCAATGAAATGAACATAATGCTGATATTGCTTTTTTTTAAAATGCAAGAATTAGGAACTTCACATTTTTCAGTACCATAATTTGCACAGGGGCCTCCCTCAGGAAAACTAGGGTGGTGTCGCAATGGACTTAAAATTTTGGCCCATTACTGTGACAGTAGTAAACATTGCTTAGTATTCCAATTTACAGTTTCTTTGGCCAAGCCAAGCATTTAACCTAATAGTGCAAACAAATTCATCCCACTATAAATTCATTCATTAAAAGCTCTCCCACAATTGGCAACCTGGTGTAAGGCTCCAGGTTAGTATATTTGAAGCAATGATGTAGGTTGTAACAAAATGAATAAGATGATTGTCTCAATTATTTTCTTCCACCATACCTGGGGTTCCTTTGTCATTAAACATTCTTCAATTATATTGTCTGTTTCAAAGTTCAATAATCCTTTACCAATTTTTATCTGTGTGCATATTGTTAGCTCAATATTAGCACTATATTATTGTGATACAATAGCTATTTTCCCCAATGCCATTAAAGAAATTATACACAGTAGCAACAAGTTGAGGAGCAAATAAGGAACCATGCAGTATCATATTCAGAATGCATTTCCAATAGTTGGTTTAAAAAAGATACATGAAATATATCCTGGTAAGGTACAAAACTCATTTCAGAATCATTAGCACATGAAACATCTATTTGGTCCAAAATCATGATCGAGAACACCTAATCGTCTACTTTTTTCACGTCAAGACATTTGCAAACCTCTATCAAATCTCCTCTTAGCCTTCTCTTATCCAAAATAAACAGCCCCAGCTTCTCCAATTTACCTCCATAATTGAGGCTTCTCATCAATAGAATCATTATTGAAAACATCATCTCCAATGTGTTCATATCCTTCCTGTAGTAACGCACTCAGAACATCCCAGCTGAGGTCTAACCTAGTGTCTTATACAGGAGAACTGTAACCTCCCACTTATAATTTATGCCCCTATTAATAATACCTAGAATACTATATGCTTTATTAAATGCTCTATCCACCTGTCCTTCCACCTTTAATGCTTTACGCACACATATACCCAGGTCTCCGCACCTCACATCCTTCAATAGTACCCTTTATTTTATAACATCTCCCCATGTTCTAAAATGCATCACTTCACTTTTCCATACTGAACTTCATCTGTTACCAATCTGCCCACTTGTCCAACTTGTAGTGTTCTTTTGAAGTTCTTCAGTCATCCTCATGGTTTACAAAGCTTCCAACTTTTATATCGTACCTAAACTTTTAAATTAGCCCCTGCACATCAAGATCTGAATCATAATTGTAAATCAAGAGAAACAGGGGTGTAATAAAACAAAGGTTCTGGGGTAGTCCACTACAAATTTTCCTCTAGTTTAAAAATTATCCTTTCATCATTACAGTTCAATACTCAAACAGATTTGTCAATAATTTCACTTACATTTTAAGCATAGGAATTCCATTCATGGAATCTACCAGATTTTTTGCTGATAAGCATCCTCTTTCAACAATTGCTTCTCAAAAAAAAACTGAAGGTCATGAAGAACCACGCTCACTAACCAAAAAAGAATTGCTTTTAAAAAAGGATTAAATAAAAAGACAGTTATATTTGAGCAAGAAAAGAATGTGTAAAGGAATATGATTCCCAACATTAAATTTAAAAATACAGACAGGATGAAAAAAGTTGAATAAAATACCTATAGATAGTTCTCCTATAACACTACTGTGTTCCAGCAAAACCTCGCTCAATAGAAAATTGCTTGATATAAATAAAAGGATTACGGGAAAAAATGGGGCTCAGGGCAGACCAGCAAAAAAAAAAATTGCTCACAATCACTCAAAAATCACCCCAAAAAGGTAGAGCACAGCGGAATGAAGGTTGAAATCATATTTATTAATGAAATAAAAAAAGTAAATTTAACAATACATTTAAAAATGTAAGAAAGCTGCTTTCTGTACATATCCTGGTAAGATATGAAACTCATTCCAGAATCTTAGCTGCACAGAATTTCAGAATAGTTAGCACATGAAGCTTCTATTTGGTCCAAAGTTTCAGAATGTACCTCTCAAAGAAAGCTGCTCTGTCTGCAGCTGAGATCCATTCATGCATAGAACACCACGAAGACCAGCGCTGATATCGTGCACATACAGAACTGTAGGGAGACTTCAGGCACAAACATCAGTGAGTGAGCAGAATGGTACGAAGATCAGAATTGATGCCTTACATGGCACAGACACCAGCACATGCAGAACAGTACGGACATTGGTGCATAGAGTCACAGAGATGTACAGCATGGAGACAGATCCTTCGGTCCAACCCGTCCATGCCGACCAGATATCCAAATCCAATCTAGTCACACCTGCCAGCACCCAGCCCATATCCCGCCAAACCCTTCCTATTCATATACCCATCCAAATGCCTCTTTAATGTTGCAATTGTACCAGCCTCCACCACATCCTCTGGCAGCTCATTCCTGACACTTACCACCCTCTGCTTGAAAGAGATGCCCCTTAGGTCTCCTTTATATCTTTCCCCCCGCACCCTAAACCTATGCCCTCTAGTTCCGTACTCCCCCACCCCTTTGCCTATTTATCTTATCCATGCCCCTCAATTTTGTAAACCTCTAAAAGGTCACCCCTCAGCCTACGACGCTCCAGGGAAAACAGCCCCAGCCTGTTCAGCCTTTCCCTGTAGCTCAGATCCTCCAACCCTGGCAACATCCTTGTAAATCTTTTCTGAACCCTTTCAAGTTTCACAACATTTTTCCGATAAGAAGGAGACCAGAATTGCACGCAATATTTCAACAGTGGTCTAACCAATGTCATGTACAGCCACAACATGACCTCCCAACTCCTGTACTCAATACTCTGACCAATAAGGGAAAGCATACCAAACGCCGCCTTCACTATCCCATCTACCTGTGACTCCACTTTAAAGGAGCTATGAACCTGCACTCCAAGGTCTTTGTTCAGCAACACTCCCTAGGACCTTACCATTAAGTGTATAAGTCCTGCTAAGATTTACTTTCCCAAAACGCAGCAACTCGCATTTATCGGAATTAAACTCCATCTGCCAATTCTCAGCCCATTGGCCCATCTGGTCCAGTTCATGTTGTACTCTGAGGTAACCTTCTTCGTTGTCCACTTACACTTCCAATTTTGGGGTCATCTGCAAACTTACTAACTGTACCTCCAAATCATTTATGTAAATGACAAAACGTAGAGGGCCCAGCACCGATCCTTGTGGCACTCCACTGGTCACAGGCCTCCAGTCTGAAAAACAACCCTCCACTACAAGCCTCTGTCTTCTACCTTTGAGCCAGTTCTGTATCCAAATGGCTAGTTCACCCTGTATTCCATGAGATCTAACCTTGCTAATCAGTCTCCCATGGGGAACCTTGTCGAATGCCTTACTGAAGTCCATATAGAGCTTAAAAATGTGTTAAAAATAAAAAAGGCAGCCTTTTATCTTAGCCTGCTTGGCACACCTTCCTCAATCCTGAAGGGCTTATGCCCAAAACATCGATTCTCCTGTTCCTTTGATGCTGCCTGACCTGCTGCACTTTTTCAGCAACACATTTTTAAGCTCTGATCTCCAGCATCTGCAGTTCTCACTTTCTCCTCAAGTCCATATAGATCACATCTACTACTCTGCCCTCATCAATCTTCTTTGTTACTTCTTAAAAAATTCAATCAAATTTGTGAGACATGATTTCCCACGCACAAAGCCATGTTGACTATCCCTAATCAGTCCTTGTGTTTCCTCAGGATTCCCTCCAACAACTTGCCCACCGAGGTCAGGCTCACCGGTCTATAGTTCCCTGGTTTGTCTTTACCGCCCTTGTTAAACAGTGGTACCATGTTTGCCAACCTCCAGTCTTCCGGCACCTCACCTGTGACTATCGATGATACAAATATCTCACCAAGAGGCACAGCAATCACTTCTCTAGCTTCCCAAAAAGAGTTCTCGGGTACACCTGATCAGGTCCTGGGGATTTATTCACTTTTATGCGTTTCAAGACATCCAGCACTTCCTCCTCTGTAATCTGGACATTTGCAAGATGTCACCATCTATTTCCCTACAGTCTATATCTTCCATATCCTTTTCCACAGTAAATACTAATGCAAAATATTCATTTAGTATCTCCCCCATTTTCTGTGGCTCCACACAAAGGCCACTTTGCTGATCTTTGAGGGGCCCTATTCTCTCCCTAGTTACCCTTTTGTCTTTAATATTTGTAAAAACCCTTTGGATTCTCCTTAATTCTATTTGCCAAAGCTATGTCCCCGTTTTGCCCTCCTGATTTCCCTCTTAAGTATACTCCTACTTCCTTTATACTCTAAGGATTCACTCGATCTATCCTGTCTGTACCTGACATATGCTTCCTTCTTTTTCTTAACTAAACCTTCAATTTCTTTAGTCATCCAGCATTCCCAAATCTACCAGCCTTCCCTTTCACCCTGACAGGAATATACTTTCTCTGGATTCTTGTTATCTCATTTCTGAAGGCTTCCCACTTTCCAGCCGTTCCTTTAACAGCTGTTCATTTACCAGCCGTTCATTTACTTGCTAACAACTGCCGCCAATCAGCTTTTGAAAATTCTTGCCTAATACAGTCAAAATTGGCCTTTCTCCAATTTAGAACTTCAACTTTTAGATCTGGTCTATCACTATTTTAAAACAAATAGAATTATGGTCGCTGGCCCCAAGGTACTCCCCCACTGACACCTCAGTCACCTGCCCTGCCTTATTTCCCAAGGGTAGGTCAAGTTTTGCACCTTCTTGAGTAGGTACATCCACATACTGAATCAGAAAATTGTCTTGTACACACTTAAATTCCGCACTATCGAAACCTTTAACACTATGGCAGTCCCAGTCAATGTTTGGAAAGTTAAAATCCCCTACCATAACTACCCTATTATTCTTACAGTTAGCAGAGATCTCCTTACAAAGTTTGTTTCTCAATTTCCCTCTGACTATTGGGGGATCTATAATACAATCCCAATAAGGTGATCATACCTTTCTTATTTCTCAGTTCCACCCAAATAACTTCCCTGGATGTATTTCAGCACAGCTGTAATGCTATCCCTCCCTCAGCACAGCTGTAATGCTATCCCTTATCAAAAATGCTACACACCCTCCTCTCTTGCCTCCCTTTCTATCCTTCCTGTAGCATTTGTATCCTGGAACATTAAGCTGCCAGTTCTGCCCTTCCCTGAGCCATGTTTCTGTAATTGCTATGATATCCCAGTCCCATGTTCCTAACCATGCCCTGAGTTCATCTGCCTTCCTTGTTAAACTCCTTGCATTGAAATAAATGCAGTTTAATTTATTAGTCCTACCTTGCCCCTGCCTGCCCTGACTGTTTGACTCACTTCTGTTCTCAGCTGTACCCGTCTCAGATCGATCTCTTTCCTCACTATCTCCCTGGGTCCCACCCCCCCACATTACTAGTTTAAATCCTCCCAAACAGTTCTAGCAAATTTCCCTGCCAGTATATTAGTCCCCTTCCAATTTAGGTGCAATCTGTCTTTCTTGTACAGCTCACTTCTACCCCAAGAAAGATTCCAATGATCCAAAAATGTGAATCCTTCTCCCAAACACCAGCTCCTCAGCCATGCAGTCATCTGCTCTATCCTCCTATTCATGCCCTCACTAGCTTGTATGTGCAGACTGACAAGCGTTTTAACATAGACATCAGCGCATGCACAGAACAAAATGCACGAACCGATCCCTGCTAGAATCGCACTACTCCAAACAGGTAAGCATTTTTAAAAATACCATTCCCTAATTTTTCAGTGACATTATAGCCAAATCACGAGGTAAAAACAATGACTGCAGATGCTGGAAACCAGATTCTGGATCAGTGGTGCTGGAAGAGCACAGCAATTCAGAGTCCTCGGATACTGCCTGAATTGCTGTGCTCTTCCAGCACCACTGATCCAGAATTATAGCCAAATCAGGCTGCCAAAATGCACATTACCCCAGAACTACCTGTACTTGGATCGAAAACAGGAAGTTTTTGATTGTGGCAACAAAATGGGCAAAAATCAGAACGGAAATAAGAAGTTGTTACATTTAAATATTTCTGTCATGTACATTTACTATATCTTTCCTCAGTACGAAGCTAGAGAATATGGTAGAAGTTTGAGAAATATTCTCAATTGATTCAATGGATAAAATAAATTGAGTGGTTCTTGAAAACCTTTAACCAATGGAAAAAACACTTTTCTTCTCATGCTTAATATATGACAAAAAGCTCTATATGCAAGACTTGATAAACTTTAACAGACAATCTCCATCAACATTGCTGACAGTCATTCAGGGATCTGAAACAGTTGCAACATTTAATTGCCAAGCTAGAACCCAGCACATACTTGATAATTTGAATTTTAATCTGAACTCTCAAATTCAGATACTCCTTATGAGCCAAGTTATCTAAATGGGTATATCCACATGCAAGGTCAACTTTTGAGAAATTTCTTCAGCTGAGCCAATCTCACATAACTTGTTTGATCCTGAAACTTCAGCACAATGCTGCTCCTATAACTCAGGTCAGATATTTGTACTATAATGAAACTATGGCTTTAAGAGGTGTATTTAGTCCTGCTTGTGTTTTAGATAAAGAGAGGCATTGAGCTGTCTACTGAAAACTCAAAGTAAACATATTGTAAGGCCTTGGGGTTTTGTTTTAAAAAGTTGGAACAATAGAAGTAGCCTGAATAGATAGGGCCAGCTCCCACAGACCCAAAAGTTTTTTTTACTAGCAGTTGCTGGAGTCTCAGCAGGTTTAGAAGCCACCGTGCATCTCTCCCTGCTACATCCTCTGGAGTTCTCTTAATGTGTTTCCTCCCGGGCTCCTAGAATTGCACGTGAGACAATCTATTTTATTGATTTTGCCAATGGTGTGTTTATGGGATGCTACTATATTGGAACAGTATTTAACTATACTGTTCAGTAGTTAAATAATCTATTATTCTGTTAGGTTTTCCAATAAAGTTACTCCAACAACTTCTTTCGGTTGTTGCCTTCTAACTATTGTGTATGAATAAAGTGTGTTTTGCTTTAAATGCAATAGTTTGAACAATCTAATTGTATCCGGAGTGAAATGCTGGGCACTTGCCTTTAAAATAAGGCAGCATAATAGCTATCCTCTTAATGTATTTTGAAGGGGTCTGATCCGGTCCATAACATTACCTTTTACAATAATGCCTCACCTTGCAGTTTCAAAGCCCAAAATACCACAATTAGTAAATTCACTTCTCCAGAGATTAACCTTCCATAAATCTCTCAACCTTAAGTATCAAGTTATGCTTCCCCAGCATCATTTTTCTTGTCAACTGCTTCCCTTTCCCCAAACCACTGAATTTAAAAATTCTCAAACTTTGTTTTAAAAACTCTGAACATCACCCATGTTAAAATTATGTCCTTCCCTGCACCATCTTCTATACCAGAGTCTCAGCCATCTAAGAGAAAATGAAGACTGCAGATGCTGGATATCAGAGAACACTTTACCGATAAAGACTTTATGCCCGAAACATGAATTTTCCTGCACCTCGGATGCTGCCTGACCTGCTGTGCTTTTCCAGCACCACACCCTCAGTCATCTAAGGCCTACACTCAAAATTCCCCATTTAAATAACTGTATCTTGCTACTTTTGGATTAAGGCAACAGAATAGAGGAAAACAAGGCAAAGTGAGAGTAGAAGACAGGCTGATGCATAGCATGAGCGCTGTAGGGGTGAGTGACAAGAAACAATAAGCAAGAGAATAATTACGAGTGAAAATGTCCAGGAGCATATGCAAGAGAAATAAAACATATCCATCTCTGCCAAGCAATCATATGGTTTGGCAGCACAGTGGCTCAGTGGTTAGCACTGCTGCCTCACAGCACCAGGGATATGGGTTTGCTTCCAGCCTCAGGCAACTGTCTGTGTAGAGTTTGCACATTCTCCCCGTGTCTGCGTGGGATTCCTCTAGGTGGTCCAGTTTCCTCCCATAATCCAAATATGTTCAAGTTAAGTGAATTGGCCATGCTAAATTGTCCATAGCGTTCAGGGACATGTGGGTTAAGTGTGTTAGTCAGGGGTAAATGTAGAGTAATAGGTTTGGGAGGGATACTCAGTGTGGACTTGTTGGGCCAAAATGGCCTGTTTCCACACTGTAGGGGATTCTATGATTCTAAACGAAAAATAGATTTTTTTGTGACATGTTTAAATTCTTATAGATGATAAGTTCTCTCACTAAATATAATTGTAAATTTTTGGGATTTCAAATTTACTTATCGCACTTTTTTGCCCAGCAAGGTAGAGTCTATCAGCAGGGACAAGATGTGCTAGATGCCACCCATGAAATTACAGAAACATACAACATTAAAAAGAGGATGTTTAAATCACTCAAGTTTATGCTGGCTCTCTGAAGGAACAGAACACATTCACATTTTTTTGTCATACAGTCAGTTCTTCTAGAATGCAATGGTTACATTCTAAAGCAACCGTGTTACAGTAAAAAAAATATCACACTTTAGAAACAACACTTAAAGGTGTTATAATCGTGTTACAGCCAACAAGTTTTAAAATTCACGCGTCCCCAATTCATCAATCATGCTACAGCAAATTCGCATTGATGAACAATGCGTTATAACAAAACAATGTGCATTCTCATTCTCCGGTACCAATGCTATATCATATTAAAATTTTTGATGCACTGCTACCATTTCAAATAAAGTGTTCCAACTGCCAACAACTTCAATAAAAATTAGCTTCAACTCCCCTCTAGATCTTTGGCCAATAATTTTGAATGCATGACCTCTAGCTATTGATGGATTTACCAGAAAGTCTTATATTACTACCTTTTATCCTGTACATAAATCTTTCCTTTTTCAATTTAACCTTCACATTATTTATTTTACGAAGGCAGATGCACAAAAATACTCATTAATCCTGCACCAGGTTCTCTGTTTTTACATGAAGCTTTTCCTTTGGATCTTTAAAAAGTTCAACTTTTTCATAGCAAACCACTTATACTGCATTATTTATAATAAAAAAAGTTTTAGCCAGTGTCAAACTGGGAAGCAAATGTTTTCTTAAATATAAAGCTAGAAATTTTTTTTAGTTTTATTTTTAAAAAGAGTAGTGAGCACTATATTATTTAGCTTGAAATTTAAAAGGGAAGAGATTATTTTAACTATACAATCACCAAACTTTACTTGAGTAATTCAGTTCTATATTTAATACCCCAATGGGTCACAATAGCTAGATAGTACACATTAGCAATAAGACCAGCTGAATAAAATTCTTGTAAAATTTGGCTATTAAGGCATGATTAAAAGATCCACAATCCACCAAAAACACAATACATATACCTTGAATATCCATCATGCCTGGCGAGGAACTGTTTTCTGGAGTTGTCACTTCAGAGCCACATTTATCATCTTTCCCCTTTTTTTTATTCTTGTTCTTCTGTACAAAACAAAACAAACGTTGAGATTTGATCTACAATTCATATAACTTCTGTAAGTTAAATCTGGTTTTATAGTGTACACTTCTGATCTTAATACACTTCTGTGTGTAATACATCAACATTTATGATTACAATTCCATCCATAAATATTTATAATGTTAAAAAGCCAAGAAAGATATGGCATTAATTTAATACACAAACTTTACTTGTTTGACATGCTATAACTGGAGACCTCACTTCACTGAAGATATCATGGAGCACATTATCCAGATAATTCAGTTTTAAAACATTTATGGATTAAAACATTGTTACATTTATTCAAAAGAGGACCTGTCATTTGCAGGTCTCACCTACCAGAACCAACTAAACACACAAATATATGAATAAAGAAAATAGGAAGGAGGCCACCACCAATTAAGCTTGCTCTGCCAGTCAATAGTATCAGGGCTGAACAAACTACTGCACATTTGCACTTATGCCCAATAACTTTTCACTTCCTTGCTCAACAAAAATGTATCTACATCAATATATTGAAGGACTCTGCTTCCACTACTTTTGGAGGAAAGTCGTTCCAAAAAGAGACAACTCTCAAAAAAACTGATCTTATCTCCAGCTTAAATGAACAGTGACCCCAGTTCCAGACGACAAATCATGTTTTCCACATCTACCCACTCGAGACCCAAATTCGCACACTGCCTTTCCTGTCTGCTGACACTAGTCCAGTGGCTGGTCTCGAATTCCTCAGAGTAACCACTAACCCAAACAGCCACCACCCTAACTAAAAAAAGTTACTTCTATTTCTCCTACTCCTTAGTAGCTTTTCCTCCACGTAACCTTTCATCATGGCTAATGGCATACTACATTTGTTGCATTCCCACAAATTGCTCAAAACATATGCTGAATTATTCTTACCTCACTTATGACAGAGTCATAGAGATGTACAGCATGGAAGCAGACTCTTCAGTCCAACCTGACCAGATATCCCCCCCAACCCAATCTAGTCCCATTCCATTCCATCCCTCCAAACCCTTCCTATTCATATACCCATCCAAATACCTCTTAAATGTTGCAATTGTACCAGCCTCCACCACTTCCTCTGGCAGCTCATTCCATACACATACCCACCCTCTGCATGAAAAAGTTGCCCCTCAGGTCTCTTCTCCTTCAATACTTAAAATCTCATGTCAAAAATCTCATGTCTAAACAAAATTAAAAATATATTTGACAGTAATGCAATTACCTTGAACTTTATTATTTTTTTAATGTCTTTGTTGAAAGTTTATACTTCAAAGCATCAGCTTCTTCCAAGTGAGTGGAGAGCAGGAACAAGATCAATACAGAATGGCTGGCTCTTAGTCATCCATCGTTTCTCCAAACCTGAATGAGCAACTTACCTTTACCAAAACTATTCTACTATTAGATCCACACATAGGCTGTAAATTTGAAAATAAACATCCAATACTCCCTGGGCAATTCACTTCAGTAGTAGCTAATTTATGCTCCCCTTACATTTCAATGCACTTGACTACAGAACAACTTACATCATCAACTTTAGGTTCTGTTACAGGCACCCACTTGTAGATTCTTAGTGATGTATCACCAACAGTTACCCATTTCTTCTCCCTGTGTTTCAGGAAAGAAACAGATTTAAAACTCAAATAAGGGTACTTCAGTGTTTTTATATTTTCATGCTCATGTAAAAGTGATTACAATTTACCATTTTTCTTGCTATTAATTAAAATCTAAGATAGCATTTTGGAGATATTGTATACAAGTGCTGACAAAGAACATGAAATGGAGTTCAAAGAAATTCAGAAGACAAATATACAAAGTCCTTTGGATAAGTTATTAAACCAAGACTCTAATTTCTTGTCAGGTGGAAGTAAATGTTAAAAATAACTATGAAAGCAGCATCAGGGAGCATCTAATGCCCAGTTCAACAATTTTCAACATGATCAAATCTGTTTCTGTTTCTGGTAATGTTAGTTATCTAAGTGCTGTATGTGGAACTATGTTGTCTACAATGTGGCTTTCACATCTCTCCAGCAACAAAAAGTGTATTAACTCTGAAGTGCTCAGAAACGTGCAAGGTGCTTTATAAAAATAGTTTTTGTTCCTTTGCTCCTATTAAGGATATGCATTAAAATATCATAGGCTTCTCACATTGATTTGCAATCACTGCCTTGCCTGCAATTGGGAAAAATCAAACTTGGCTCACTCAGAGGAAGAAAATCTACATGGTGCAGAAATAGAAGAAAAGCCAGACTTTCAGTTTGAAGAGGAACTGTTATTAAACACATTGGCTATTGCTGGCAACACCAACTGATACGAGGTTATCCTGGGTGAGAATGGAGACAGACACCAGGCAACAGTTTTATTGTTACCTGAAAGCAGGTATCAGAAGCTGCAGAGAGACAGTACTGCAACACTCAAAACTGTATTAACAGAACATACACAAGCATTGTATTAATATGAATGCTGAGTTGAGTTATATGGTCAGTCTGAAGATTTGCTTTTACACTTAACCAAAATGAAATGTTCCAACTTTATTCAGAAGAA
Source organism: Chiloscyllium plagiosum (assembly GCF_037043375.1). Taxonomy (NCBI): domain Eukaryota; kingdom Metazoa; phylum Chordata; class Chondrichthyes; order Orectolobiformes; family Hemiscylliidae; genus Chiloscyllium; species Chiloscyllium plagiosum. The sequence continues at coordinate 31,643,979 of NW_028270162.1, read as the reverse complement.
CATGGTTGGAGAAAATCAAACAATTGAGCTGAAGCAAATTGCTTGTCAGATTCTGAGATTGATCTCTCTCAAATTCTAAAGAAACATGTCACTGTTTTCAATGGGGATCTGGGATACATGGAAAATATCTTAGTCACATTGATTTTAAGCATGACATATTAAAATTAAATACTGCAAGGCTAATCAGTGCTTTATTCAAATCAGACTAAAAGTCAAGACAGAATTAGCGAGGTTGGTCAAGACAGGCCGCACTCTTATCAGGGATGAAAAAAGATGGATCAGTATGTATCTACTGAAATTTTCAGGTTACTATTAATCTATGTGGTGAGCAGTGCTCTTTGACCTTTTTGCTGGATAAGGTGGAGGTCAGCTTTTCAGTAAAATTGACGTTAGGATCTACATTCATCTGGAAATAGGCTTGACTGAGTCACAAAATACTTCCTAATTGTAACATAAAAGGGCTATTCATATACAAGACACCTCCATTTGGAATCATGTCTGCACCAGTCTTTCCAACTTGCCACTGACCAACTTTTAAGCGGATTCAAAGGAGTCTAGTATTAGCTAAAAGATATTGGAGGTCATGGGGAGAAATGAGGAGCATTTCCACAATTTAGAGTTACTCTGCAGAGGCATGAAGATTATGGCCAGAGAGGGAAGAGAGATAAATTATTTTTAAAACTCTGAATATTTAGGTCATGCCACTGATACTAAGGGACTACAATAATCACCTTCAAAAGCAAAAGCCATACCTGAGGTATCAGCACCTAAAAGAATTATTTTGGGCTTGCTAAATCAATATGATAGGTTTGTCACAAATCTTGTAACCATTCTCAAGCCGTAGCACAATTTATTATTCTGAAAAGAATTTAAAAAGTGAGAAGATCAACATGAAAGAAATTTTACACAAGTCAAAGAGGCTTGGGTCAGAGGTCCTGACCCATTTTGACCTAGCTACTGTTGAAGCAAACATCAAGCATCACCAAATGAAGTAGGAGGTGTCATTTCTCACATTTTACCCAGTACTGAAGAGTAGCCAATAGTCTTGGCATCAAAATCATTAAAGTAAAAATGAACCCTGCACAGATAGAGAAAGAAGCTCTCAATCATTTTTTGGCATTACACTATTTAACCAATACATGTACATGGCAGGAATTTACAATACTAAGAGCACCAATCTCAATTTTTAAGTCACCTTCTCTTTTAGTGAACCATATGCAGAAATGGACGTTGTTACTATCAACTCATACTTATGCAATAAGTATCAGCAATCCAACTTACATGGGAATGCTGATGGACTCTCTAGATAACTTTTGCCAAATGAGTTGACCAGAAACAATCCTTATGTAGACATTTTCCACTTTGAAGCAGCAGACAACACTCCAGTTACGACAGATCAAGCAGCACACTAGAAATGATCCACTACTATCAAAAGTGATGGATGTGGTACTTTTGTGTCAAGATCACAGAAAGAACACCAGAACTGAAGTCATTTGTCACATGGAAGCTAGCAATAACTGTACAAGCAGGATGTCTTCTATGGAGAATGAGGGTCTTCATGACACCACATCAAAGGAACCCTTTGTTAATCAACTACATGACGGGCACTGTGACATTGCCAGAATGAACAAGATAGCCATACGCTATTTTTGGGGTGGCCAGGGCTCAACTCTGAAATTGAGAAGACGTACTTGCACAAGTTTCACAACCTACCTCCGTTAGCACCATTGCACCTAAAAACACAAGAGGTTAAAGCAAATAAGAAAAATAAACTGACACCCAAGCTGCAATGACAGCCACATACCCCAGAACATCTTTCTTACTGACTATTGCATGTACGATTGCAAATATTGTAAAATGTTTTAATTGCAGGAACCTCTGGAGTAGAGTGAGGGATGTTGCGTATTTGCTAAATATGGCAGACTGTCACTTTAAAACTCCAATCATGTCATCAGTCATTCTGGAGATGAAAGGCTGAAAAGCTAGAGGTTGTTGTCGATATTGGCATCAATATCTTTGGCAGAATGAGGTCCTGAAAGTAGAATTTAGGTGCAAGGCAAGAGACTGAAAAGGAGGGCTTGTCTGCAAAACAATTCTTTACAAAGCTTCTGCTGTTAAACACTTTGGCCTCCAGGTCTTTCTTGAAACATAAGTAAATATTACTGATGTCGAGCTAACAGGTCTGTAGTTTTCCCATATTCTCCTCTCCCCTTTCTTAAACAATGGAGTTAAGATTTTCAGACTTCCAATCTGCAGGCACCATTGCAAAATTGATAGAATTTCTTTAGATTTTCACCAATATATCCACTATATGTTTGTGGCTATCTCTTTCAGCATTAAGGTTAAGGTCATCAGATCCAAGATTTCCCTAAATTTTGGTCCCTTTAATTTCTCCAATAAAACTATTTTACAAGTATTACTTTCTTTCAATTCCACATGCTCATTAAACTCTTTAATCTTAATTATTTCAGAAGATTTGTGTCTTTCTCTGAGGAAACAGCTTTTTTGCTTCATTGCCACTTCTCCATTTTCTATGAAAACAAAACCTTGCCCTGCCTATAATGGACTCTTATTTGCTCTTTGCTAGTCTCTTTGGAATACCAATAGAAGCTTTAAAGCTATAGAAGCTGTTTTTCTATTTCTTGTCACTTTACATTAACATTACAATCTCTCAATTGCCTAGTCCTCCTTTGCCAAATCCTAAAACATTCATCTTCAGGCGACCTGCAGGAAACTGGATGTCCCAAGGCTAGAGTGGTATGCCCCTGTCGTAGGGTGGTATGTCTCGATCTTACAGGTAGAATGTAAGGAATTTACATTCCCATCCCTTACCATTCAGAGCCATTTGCATGGCCATTTCCTAGTTATTTGAAGTAAAAGAACTATCATCCTGTATTCAGAAATCAGTAAGAACATTACAATTAAAATTCTGACTACTCCTTGCAGTTAATAAAACGATTCACAACAGATCTGGCCATTAAGGGATGATTTACAATACATTGTTTCTGGAAATGATGTGACCACTACATTGTGTCTTGAGTGACATGTGACTGTGGGGAAATGGCAGGGGGTTGTCTTGTGGGTGTTACTGACTGTAATGTAAAACTCATACAAAGGAAGAATGTCCCTTTGTTCAGAGATCCCTTGACAATGGTTTCACAAGCATTGTGAAGAGTGTTAATGGTTCCTCCACAGCTTAATAAATTTTGGCTGTTTACAGACATTGGCGTATTGCAGTTACATTGAATTATTTTTCTTGAGATTCTTACATAGTCAATGTTAATCCAAATCCCTCTCCTTTGACACCATTATTTTCAGACACATTAATTACATCAATCTCTTTTCCATACTGATTTGTAACTCAGAAATTACTGCTGTACAGGTCCTGCTTTTCAGTCACTTGCCTAGCACCCTAAACTCTACTTTCAGGATTTCATTCTACCAATGTCATTGGTGCCAACGTGGATCATAATCTCTGGCTCTTCAATCCTTCCCAAAATATGGTCCTTCAACTTTACTGTAACATCCTTAAGCTGGTACTGGAGAGGCAACGTACCATCCTGGATTAACGCCTATGTCAGAAATGCCCGTTTCCATTACAAATAGTCTACCACTATTGCCCTTCTAACATCCTTTCCCCATCACCACAACCCTATTCCACCCTGCCCAAAAACAAACTTCTGCTGAGTCACTTCCGTTGAGTCACTTCCGTTGCCATAAAGGTCAACTATCGCTTTCTTCTGAAAAACTATTGCCCTCAACAGAATCCAAAATGCAAAACCAATTAGTGTATGAGACACTCAAGGCACTCTGCCCAATCTCCCCGCCTTTCCAGATTGCACTGCAAATCACCCACACCTTCTCCACTTGCCTGGACTTGATCTACATTGTGAATACTTCATTAAATGTGCTAGTTCTTAACTTTGTGAATGCACCAAGATACTAGCTGTAACTCTAATTCCAGATATTTTCTGATCAACCCGTTCAGATATTACGACCTATGTGGAAACAGGTGGGATTTGAACTCAAGTCTCCTTGTCCAAAAACAAGAACATTACTACTATGCCTTTCACAAGTCTCTGGGTCCAGAGGTAGAGACAACCACTTTACAACTCAATTTCCAAAATGTGGAAATTAATATTTTTCAGCTGGAGACTTTTCCTAAACACAATTGTCTTAGCCACAACATCCCCACCCCATGCAGCCAAGCTGACCTACTCTTTAAGCCTACTTTCAAAAAATTTACTTTAAACTAAAGTTGAGAAAGCAAAAAGTAATTATTTAAATCAGCTCCAATAAATCTAGTTGTCTTTCATGGTCCTTTTCTTGCCTGTTCTTCCAGGTAATGCAGTCTGCCTGTCTTGGTGCCAAGTCTCACTCATTCCTTCTGCAGTACATCCATCCTACATCACGGCCATCCTGTCAAGTTCTTTATCCTGATAGTAGGAAGGCAATACAAGTCAGGACATCTATGATGGTTTAAAATATGCTCATCTCTCTAATTTACAAATTTTCTACAACCAACTTTTTATACATCAAGAGTCTGTTTCTTCATTTGCTCATACCATCAGTTACAAAACCATCTCCATTACAAAGATCTGGCCTTTAAAATTGTTTTTATCTCCTATGGTTAGAAATTATTCTTCTGTGCACCTGATAAAGAGTATGGCAAGCTCACCCTCAAAGTCAGAGCTCTGCTCAAACAACACAATCTCTTTACACATTATGTACATATGTCCCTAGATAACCCAAGAGATCAGAATATCAAACTTCTCACATCACAACTAGTCCACCTCCTAATTATGCCACTTCTATGCTCCCAGCAATATGTAATACCAAAATTATACATTTTTAAAAGAAAATTAGCTATTTGTCACAGTGTCAGATTCAGGACAAGTTTTTAAAACACTTTTATAGCCTGCCCTCACAACTAAAGAAACCTTGACCTTGCCAAGGCAAATTCTCAGTCCATTTTTATATTCAATTTTGTAATCTCAAACTTTATGCAAGTAAATGCCCTGATTAGGATCTATCATTCCCATGCCTGATGCATTTGTCTGCATATTGGACACCACTTGGAAGAGGCACTCACTGAGGTTACCATGGTCATTGAATGTACTCTGGATGGGGACTTCATTACTCACTGTGTAATGAGGATTCAGTAGCACCACTGCTGACCAAGCTCTGAAGGACATTTCTGCCAGATTGGCTTATGGTTGGTGGTAACAGAACCAATACAAGGAAAATAGCTACTTATCTAACCATTCTCCTTGTCAGAGGCTGCAGTGGCCACTAAACAGTCATTGTCAAGCCTGATTTGTGTCTTTCCAATGAAGACACATTGTGTTCGCTCAAGTTAATGGAGCAGATTCAAAACATCTTATAACTAAGCACCATGGCACTGAGAGTCACATGTAGTATCACAGTCAACAACCGGTAACCTAATGCCAAGCATATCTTTCACTTTACCATTAACCTAAGGCTACAATCCGGATTCAAAAAAACGTGGAATAGCGTGCTTAGAACACCATTAAGCTGCCCCCCAAAAAAATTAAAAATCACAACACAAGGTTATAGTCCAACAGGTTTATTTGGAAGTACTAGCTTTGAGAGCACTGCTCCTTCATCAGGTAACTAGTGGGGCAGGATCATAAGACAGAATTTATAGCAAATATTCACAGTATCATGCAATTAAAACAATATATTGAACAAACTAGATAGCAGTTAAGTCTTTCATCTTTAGAATAGGTTGTAGGTTTTGGTTCATTAATACATAAATCCCAGAACTAATTTGTGACTTAAAAGTAGTTCTGGGATTTGCATATTAGTGTACCAAAACCTGCAACCCATTCTAAAAGATGAAAGGACTTAACAACAATTTATAGTTGTTCAATATATAGTTTTAATTGCATGGCACAGACGTTTTGCTATAAATTCCTGGCTTATGATCCTGCCCCACTAATTACCTGATGGAGTAGTGCTCTGAAAGCTAGTACTTCCAAACGATGGATGGCAGTCAGAGTCTAGAAATGTACAGCATGGAAACAGACCCTTTGGTCCAACCCGTCCATGCCAACCAGATATCCCAACCCAATCTAGTCCCACCTTCCAGCACCCGGTCTGTGTCCCTTCAAACCCTTCCTATTCAAATACTTATACAAATGCCTCTTTAATGTTGCAATTGTACCAGCCTCCACCACTTACTCTGGCAGCTCATTCCATACACATACCACCCTCTGTATGAAAACGTTGCCCCTTAAGTCTCTTTTATATCTTTCCCCCTCACCAGTCTAGTTCTGGACTCCCCGACTTCAGGGAAAAAACTTTGCCTATTTACCCTATCCATGCCCCTCAATTTTGTAAACCTCTATAAGGTCACCCCTCAGTCTCTGACGCTCCAGGGAAAACAGCCCCAGCCTGTTCAGCCTCTCCCTATAGCTCAAATCCTCCAACCCTGACAACATCCTTGTAAATCTTTTCTGAACCCTTTCAAGTTTCACAACATCTTTCCGATAGGAAGGAGACCAGAGTTGCACGCAATATTCCAACAGTGGCCTAACCAATGTCCTGTACAGCCGCAACATGACCTCCCAACTCCTGTACTCAATACTCTGACCAATAAAGGAAAGCATATCAAACGTCTTCCTCACTATCCTATCTACCTGCAACTCCACTTTCAAGGAGCTATGAACCTGCACTCCAAGGTCTCTTTGTTCAGCAACACTCCCTAGGACCTTACCATTAAGTGTATAAGTCCTGCTAAGATTTGTTTTCTCAAAATGCAGCACCTCGCATTTATCTGAATTAAACTCCATCTGATAATTCTCGGCCCATTGGCCCATCTGGTCAAGATCCCATTGTAACTTGAAGTAACCCCCTTCGCTGTCCACTACACCTCCAATTTTGGTGTCACCTGCAAACTCACTAACTGTACCTCTTATGCTCACATACTAATCATTTATGCAAGTGATAAAAAAGTAGAGGATCCAGCACCGATCCTTGTGGCACACCACTGGTTACAGGCCTCTTCTCTGAAAAACAACCCTCCACCACCACCCGCTGTCTTCTACTTTTCAGCCAGTTCTGTATCCAAATGGCTAGTTCTCCCTGTATTCCATGAGATCTAACCTTGCACGCCAGTCTCCCATGGGGAACCTTGTCAAACACTTTACTGAAGTCCATATAGATCACATCCACTGCTCTGTCGTCATCATTCCTCTTTGTTACTTCTTCAAAAAACTCAATCAAGTTTGTGAGACATGATTTCCCATGCACAAAGCCATGTTAACTATCCCTAATCAGTCCTTGCCTTTCCAAATACATGTACATCCTGTCCCTCAGGATTCCCTCCAACAACTTGCCCACCACCGACCTCAGGCTCACTGGTCTATAGTTCCATGGCTTGTCCTTACCACCCTTCTTAAACAGTGGCAGTACATTAGCCAACCTCCAGTCTTCCGGCACCTCACCTGTGACTATTGTTGATACAAATATCTCAGTAAGAGGCCCTGCAATCACTTCTCTAGCTTCCCCCAGAGTTCTCAGGTACCCCTGATCAGGTCCTGGGGACTTATCCACTTTTATGCGTTTCAAGGAAGGGAGAAAAGTTGCAGATACAGTCACATAGATGGGTTAACTCCAGGAAAGGTAGAGAGGTAGGCAGGTAGTGCAGGAGTCATCTGTTTTGGAAAATGTAGAGGGCCCAGCAGGAGGTCAATGTACAAATTGGAACCAATGACATTGGAAGGGAAAAGGATGAGATCTAAAGGGAGGAGAGAGAGAGAGAAAGTTAGGCAGGAATTTGAAAAGGAGATCCTCGAGAGTAGTAATGTCTGGATTACTCCCAGTGCTGCGAGTAAGTGAGGGTAGGAATAGGAGGATAGATCAGATGAATGCATGGCTGAGGAGCTGGTGTATGGGAGAAGGATTCATTTTTGGATCATTGGAATCTCTTCTGGGGTAGAAGTGACCTGGACAAGAAGGACGGATTGCACCTGAACTGGAAGAGGACTAATACACTGGCAGGGAGGACTAATATATTGGAGGGGCGGGGGCAGGGAGATAGTGAAGAGATCAATCTGAGACTGGTACTGTTGAGAAAAGAAGCAAGTCAAACAGTCAGGGCAGGCAGGGACAAAGCAGGGAACATGGTAGGACTAATAAATTAAGCTGCATTTATTTCAATGCAAGGCGGCTAACAGGGAAGTCAGATGAACTCAGGGCACGGTTACGAACAGGAGACTGGGATATCATAGCAATTACATAAATGCGGCTCAGGGATGGACAAGACAGATAGCTTAATGTTCCAGGATACAAATACCAAACGAAAAACAGAACGGGAGGCGAGAGAGAGGAGGGGGAGTGGTGGTTTTGATAAGGGATAGCATTATAGCTGGAATGAGGGAGGATATTCCCGGAAATACATCCAGGGAAGTTATTTGGGTTGAACTGATAAACAAGAAAGGGATGATCACATTATTGGGACTGTATTACAGATCCCCTAATAGTCAGCTGGAAATCAAGAAACAAATTTGTAAGGAGATTTCAGTTATCTGTAAGAATAATTGGGTGGTTATGGTAGGGGATTTTAACTTTCCAAATATAGACTGGGACTGCCATAGTGTTAAGGGCTTAGATGGAGAGGAATTTGTTAAGTGTGTACAAGAAAACTTGCTGATTTCAGTATGTGGATGTACCTACTGGAGAAGGTGCAAAACATGACCTACTCTTGGGAAATAAGGCAGGGCAGGTGACTGAGGTGTCAGTGGGGGAGCATTTTGGGGCCAGCGACCATTATTCTATTAGTTTTAAAACAGTAATGGAAAGAATAGACCAGATTTAAAGTTGAATTTCTAAATAAGAGGAAGGCAAATTTTGACAGTATTAAAAAGCTGATTGGGTCTTGATGCTTACAGGTAAAAGGGATGGCTATAAAATAGGAAGCCTTCAGAAATGAGATGAGAGTCCAGAGATAGTATATTCCTTTTAGGGCGAAAGAAAAGGCTGGTAGGTATAGGGAATGCTGGATGATTAGAGGAATTGAGTTTTCAGATAAGGAAACAAAAGGAAGCATATCTCAAGTATAGACAAGATAGATAGATAGATAGATAGAGTGAATCCTTAGAAGAGCATAAGAGCAGTAGGAGTATTAGATTAGATTCCCTACAGTGTGGAAACAGGCCCTTCGGCCCAACCAGTCCACACCGACCCTCCGAAGAGTAACCCACCCAGACCCACCTCCCTCTGATTAATTGACCTAACACTATGGGACAATTTAGCATGGCCAATTCACCATGGCACATCTTTGGACTGTGGGAGGAAACCAGAGCACCCGGAGGAAACCCATGCAGACACAGGGAGAATGTGCAAACTCCACACACACACACAGTCGCCCGAGTCTGGAATCGAGCCTGGGACCCTGGTGCTGTTAGGCAGCAGTGCTAACCACTGAGCCACCGTGAGAGAAATCAGGAGGGCAAAAAGGGGACATGACATAACTGTATTTGCCAAAGCTAAGGAGAATCCAAAGGGTTTTTACTAATACATCAAGGACAAAAGGGAGAAAATAGGGGGCCTCAAAGATCAGCAAGGTGCCCTTTGTATGGTGAAGCAGGAGATTGGGGGGGGGGAATACTAAATGAGTATTTTGCATCAGTGTTTATTGTGGAAAAGGGTGTGGAAGATATAGAATGTATGAAATTGATAGTGACATCTTCAAAAATGTCCATACTATAGAGGAGGAAGTGCTGGATGTCTCAAAGCATAAAAGTGGATAAATCCCCAGGACCTGATCAAGTGTACCCTAGAACCCTGTGGGAAGCTAGGGAAGTGAATGCTGGGCCTCTTGCTAAGATATCTGTATCATCGATAGGCACAGGTGAGGTGCTGGAAGAGTGGAGGTTGGCTACGGTGGTGCCACTGTTTAAGAAAGGTGGTAAGGACAAACCAGGGAACTATAGACCAGTGAGCCTGACATGGGTGGTGGGCAAGTTGTTGGAGGGAATCCTGAGGGACAGGACGTTCATGTATTTGGAAAGGCAAGGACTGATTAGTGATAATCAATGTGGCTTTGTGCGTGGGAAATCATGTCTCACAAACTTGATTAAGTTTTTGAAGTAGTAACAAAGATGATTGATGAGGGCAGAGCAGTGGATGTGATCTATGTAGACTTCAGTAAGGCATTTGACAAGGTTCCCCATGAGAAACTGGTTAGCAAGGTTAGATCTCAGAATACAGGGAGACCTCGCCATTTTGATAAAGACAGAGAGTGGTGGTCAAGGGTTGTTTTTCAGACTAAAGGCCTGTGAGCAGTGGAGTGCTACAAGGATCAGTGTTGGGACTGCTACTTTTCATCATTTATACAAAAGGTTTGGATGTAAACATGAGGTATAGTTAGTAAGTTTGCAGATGACAACAAAATTGGAAGTATAGCGGACAGCAAAAAAGGTTACCTCCGAATACAACGGGATCTTGATCAGATGGGCCAATAGGCTGAAGAGCGTAGGTGGAGTTTAACAGATAAATGTGAGGTGCTGTATTTTGGGAAAGCAAATCTTCGCAGGACTCATACACTCAATGGTAAGGTCTTCGGGAGTGTTGCTGAACAAAGACCTCGGATTGCAGGCTCATAGCATTTTGAAAGTGGAGTCACAGGTAGATAGGATAGTGAAGGCGGCATTTGGTATGCTTTCCTTTATTGGTCAGAGTATTGAGTTGAGGTGTTGAGAGGTCATGTTGCGGCTGTACAGGACATTGATTAGATTAGATTCTCTACAGTGGGGAATCAGACCCTGCAGCAACCAGACCACACTGACCCTCTGAAGAGAACCCACCCAGACCCATTTCCCTCTGAGTAATACACCTAACACCATGCGCAATTTACCATAGCCAATACACCTGACTTACACATCTTTGAACTGTGGGAGGAAACCCATGCAGGCAAGGGGAGAGTATGCAAACTCCACACAGACAATCGCCAGAGACTGGAATCGAACCTGGGACCCTGGTGCTGTGAGGCAGCAGTGCTAACCACTGAGCCACCATGTGCTACATTTGGAATATTACACGTAATTTTAGTCTCCTTCCTATCAGAAAGAGATCGTGAAACTTAAAAGCGTTTGGAAAAGATTTACGAGGATATTGCCAGGGTTGGAGGATTGAGCTATAGGGAGAGGTTGAACAGGCTGGGGCTGTTTTCCCTGAAGCGTCAGAGGTTGAGGGATGATCTTATAGAGGTTTGCAAAATCACGAGAGGCATGGATAGGATAAATAGACAATGTATTTTGCCTGAGGTGGGAGAGTCCATAACTAAATGGGCATAGGTTTAGGGTGAGAGGGGAAAGATATAAGAGACACTCAAGGGGCAACGTTTTCACAGAGGGTGATACAGGTATGGGATGAGCTACTAGAGGAAGTGGTGGAGGTTAGTACAATTGCAACATTTAAAAGGCATTTGAACGGATATATGAATAGGGAGGGTTTGCAGGGATATGGGCCAGGTGCTGGCACATGGGACTAGATTGGGTTGGGAGATCTGGTCAGCATGGGCGAGTTAGACCAAAGGGTCAGCTTCTGTGCTGTACATTTCTATGACTTTATAAACCTGTTGGACTATAACCTGGTGTTGTGTGATTGTTAAGTTTGTCCACCCCAGTCTAATACTGGCACCTCCACAAAGACGAGGTACAAACCTAGTGAAACTATAACACAGAACCAAAAACCTGTTCACAAGTTACACGTACACCAATGATCAGATAAGAGTTCTGTAGTTCTGCCACACCCAGTCATGATAAAGGATAATTAAAGCAAGTAGCAGAACAAGGAGAAAGCTCAGACTCTCAATTATTCAGGAACCTGGATCATTAATTCCAAAATGTCAAATGCAAATGACACTGTATTCAAAGCTATTTTCAGCCAGAAGCATAAAATGGAGACTCTTCTAGGCCTCCTCCCAAAGTCCCCAATTCCAGAGGGGCAAGTCTGCAGCGCAATCGATTCAATCCAGGAAAAGAAATAGTAGACAGTGGAAAAAGGAAAGGTTGCGCCCTGATTACATCCCATCTGTAATAAGTATGACTGGGGCCCCAGAAATAGCTGTGCTCCTAGCTAAATCTAGCTATAACCTGACATCTACCTGACAGAGAAAAGAAAAAAGTGCCCAGCCACCAAAAGCAAGGCAAATTCAATCGAGTTGACTATAGCTCCAGCCCATTCTTAAACCAAAAAACATGGAGCTAATAGCATTATCAAGCTGCATTTACTCAGCAATAACCCACTCACAGATGCTCAGTATGGGTTTCAGTAAGCTGCAGACTAGAGCTTAAATGCTTAAAAGGTTTGAGGGTGGGATTGCCATTACTAGCAACACTATTTGCCAAACTGTGGCTGCAAAGGATCTGCAGTAAAACTGAAGTTGAGAGCTGAGTTTAACACGAACAATACAGCATTTTCAGAATCAAGATAGGATACCCTTCCTGGTAATGAACCCCAAACATATTTCAGTTGCTGAAGGACACTCTGGACTGATACTGTATGCACTAACATAGCAAATGCAATACATGTATACTGAGTCCTTTCAACAAATGAGACCTGTGAAACTGGTTCTCAACTTATCTAAAGAGATTAATTAGGACATGGTAGGACTGGATCAAGAATAGCATCACTATTCTCTCACAACTACACTCAAAAATACTATCACTACAGCATTAAGAATAGTACTGCCCCCTCAAACATGACCTCTCCTCCCATGACCAAACCATTATCTCTCAGACCATCCACAGCCCATCAACTCAGGGGATCGCCCACCAGCCTCCAACCTCAGTGTGGGAGCTCCGCACTGCCCAATTCTACCTCTACCTAAAATTCACAAACCTGACTACCCCAGTCGACCCATCGTCTCAGCCTACTCCTGCCATACCCAACTTCTCTCTGCATCCTGTCCTCCTTGGTCCAAGATCTCACCAAATATGTTCTGGATACTATACACACCCTCCACCTCTTCGAAGATTTTTGCTTCCCTGGCCCCCAACATCTCATCTTCACCATTGACATCCAGTCTCAGTACACATCCATCCACCATCACGAAGGCCTCCAAGCCCTCGGTTTGTTCCTCTCCTGCTGACCCAACCAGTACCGTTCCACTGACACATTTGATTAGCTGAACTGGTCCTCACCATTAATTTCTCTTTTTAATCCTCCCACTTCCTCCAGATCAAAGGGGTAACTATGAGCACCAGCTATGCCTACCTCTTTGTTGGCTACATGAAACAGTCCATCGTCTGCAGCTACACCAGCACCTTCCACTCCCAGCATCTTCCTCTACCACAAAAAGCACAGAACCTGCGCCCACAACTCCCCACCCCCTCACCGCCAAGGCCTCAAAAGGATCCTTCCACAGAGATTTACCTGTACTCCTACATGCATCATCTGCTGTGACAATTGCTCTTGATGTGGTCTCCCCTACATTGGGGAGATAGGATGCCAACTTGCGGAATGTTTCAGAGAAAATAGTCAGGACATATGCATTAAGCAACTCCACTGCCCTGTAGCCAACCACTTCAACTCCCCCCCTCCTACTCCAAGGACATGCAAGTTCTGGGCCTCCACGATCACCACCAAACTCTAGCCACCAGACACCTTCAGGAAGAACACCTCATCTTCCACCTTGGGACCCTCCAATCACACGGGATCAACGTCGATTTCACTAATTTTCTCATTTCTCCTCCCCACACCTTAGTCCAGATCCAACCTTCCAACTCAGCACTGCCCTCTTGAACTGTTCTACTTGTCCGCCTTCCTTCCTTCCCACCTATCTGCTCCACCCTATCATCTTCATCCCCACCTTGATCTACCTATCACATTCCCAGCTACCTTTCCCCCAGTCCCACACCCCTCCCATTTAACTCAGTCCTTGGGCCACACCTTCATTCCTGATGAAGGCCTTACATTCGAAGCGTTGACTCTCCTGCTCCTCGGATGCTGCCCGACTGGCTGTGTTTTTTTCCAGCACCACACTCTGACTCTCTCAAAAGGGGTCATTATGTTCAACTGGTCAACCACCACCCACCACTTGTTGGCCAGATTCTAATGGGCATTTGGAGACTTTAATGTCTTAAGATAAAGTGCAGAAAGGATTCACAGTAATGAATAGATGGGATAAGATGTATTTGGAAAATAAAAAATTAAAGGGGAGATTTGACATAATTAAAAGGACAATGGATCTGGACAAAGTAAACAAGGAGAAACTTGTTCTGCTATTATCAGTGTTTTATTAACACTAATTTGCTGTCATACGATTGACAAATTGGGGACACTGTTTCTAAAGCACGAACATTTAAAACTGTGTCAGCTGTAATGTGATTACAACACCAACACATTAAGCACTGTTTCTAAAGCACGATTTTTCTATAATATGGGGTTGCACAAGAACACAACCATCACGTTATAAAAGCACTAACTGTATATTCAAGTGAGGCCTTCAAAATTTAATTGTATAATTATGCAGAAAGGTAAAAATTACAAGACTATGGGAAAAGACTGGAGACTGACAAACAGAGTCACTGAACATATTCACTCAAGACTGCGAATGTACTTTTAAAGGAAGAATGTAAGTTTATGACAAAAAAGAAAATGTAAAGCTATATTCAAGAATACACCTTCCAGAACTGAGATTAAAATATAACCGTTTGTCAGTGAGCAGGTGAATGCAGACACTTGTGGTGTTATTGGGTAGATGTCCAGACAGTGGTTTATGATATTATCGAAAGTCCTGAAAACTAAACTACCAAAAAGTAACTGAAGGGGCAAAAAAATCTTTTGGGCTAAACTAAGAAATACTATCAAAGCAGACATTAGGCACTTCTTTAGCTTGTTTAAATGTATAAAAGGGGGAAAAGGCCAAAGTATAGATAGGCCCCTTAAACAATGAGGCCAGGAAGGCAATAATGGGAAACCAGAAAATGGCAGGGATGTTGAATAAATACTTTTCATAGTAGCATACTTTTATAGCATTCCAAAAATATGAATTAGATTACTTAGTGTGGAAACAGGCCCTGCGGCCCAACAAGTCCACACCGACCCGCCGAAGCGCAACCCACCCATACCCCTACATTTACCCCTTACCTAACACTACGGAGAATTTAGCATGGCCAATTCACCTGACCTGCACATCTTTGGACTGTGGGAGGAAACCAGAGCACCCGGAGGAAACCCATGCAGACACGGGGAGAATGTGCAAACTCCACACAGTCAGTCGCCTGAGACGGGAATTGAACCCGGGTCTCTGGCGCTGTGAGGCAGCAGTGCTAACCACTGTGCCACCGTGCCGCCCACTGAATTAATCAAGTGCCGAGAAAGGAGAGAGGAAATAAATACTATCATCAGGAGAGGAAAATGGGCTAATAGCTGATAAGTCCCTTGGACCTTAAGCACTATACCCTAGGATATTAGAGGATGGAGCTGCAGAGATAGAGGATGGAGCTGCAGAGATAGCGGATGCACTGGTAGTAATCATCCAAGATTCCTTAGATTCTAGAAAAGTGTCAAAGGATTGGAAAACACATTTATTCAAAAAGAGGAAAAGACAAAAAAAAGTTATAACAAGCCAACTGGTGAAAATATTGCCAAAAACAAATGTTAGTAGTCTATCGTGAAGAATGCAATAGCAGCGCATTTAGCAATCCCTAATGTATTTAAGCAGATTCAGTATGGCCTCATGAAGGGAAATCATGCCTGATAAGTTTACCAGAAGTCGTTGAAGAGATATCAAGCAGGATAAAGGGGAAATCGAGCAAATGTAATAAATTTAGATTTCCAAAAGACAATAATAATTGAAGGCTACTTAAGATAACTGCCCACAGTGTAGGGAGTATTATATTTGCATGGTTAGGGAAATGGCTTATTAATAGAAAACAGTTATAAAGGGATTCTTTTTCAGGATGGAAACCTGTAACTAGTGAGTGCCACAGGAATCAGTACCCGGGCTACAATCAAATCATTTACAATATATATTAACGACTTAAAAGATGGAAGTAAATGCACCATAAGTTTGTGGATAAAACAAAAATATGCAGGAAGACAAGTGGTAAAAATAACGTCTAAGTGATACAGCAACAATGTGGCAGATGGAATGTAATGTGGGAAAATGGGAGGATATGCACTTTGACAGGAAGAAGAGTTTAATATTATTTAAATTCAAGAAAGTGCAGAAACCTGTAGCAGAGAAGGATTTTGGTTGGATGCTAAGAGGTTCTCTTGAGTGTATGCCCTGGGCCAAACTATAATTTCATAGTAAGGTGTCACGCATTTTGGGTAAAAAGGATGAGAAAGTTCTTCTGAGGGGAATAAATCTGAATTCCTTACAGCAAAGAGCTTTAGATGTTGAGTCATTAACCATATTTAACGCTGAGAAACAGATCTTTAAATCAACAATGTATTCAAAAGTTATGGGGGATCTTTAGACAGGCATGGGAAGAAACTATTTAATAATATTCTTGCATACTGTGCACGGAAGACTATCCTGATGAATTGGGTGTCTGAGAACCCACCAGGCTTGCTGGGATGGTAGAAATTAATTATGGAGCACATTCCCTTGGACTTTTTTTTTACAAACATGGTGCACTACACAACAGACCATTTTTATAAGACATGGCAGCCCTACTTGAGTTATTTGGAAACAGATTTGTCAGTTGTCTTAACTAGAACGCTTGTTTAACCAGGATGGTTAGATTTGTCAAGCCCTGGGCCCTGGAGGTAGTCTCCTGAGTTAATACAGATATATATACACACAATGCTCATGTTCCTTTATTTGGGAGCTTTGCGCTGAGCATAGCTGTTCTGTATTTGGTGGGGTTTTTTTTGTTTTTTTTTGCTTTACTTTCTTTTTTGGGTATTGCTTTGCAGTGTTCGGGTTTTTTTGTATTAGAGGATAGGTTAATAGTTAGGAGACAGTATTGTAATTTGTGTTTTTTCTTTTTATTATAGAGGTATTTGTTAATGATTGTATTTTTCAATAATTTTATATATGTTTGTAAAGTTAAAAAAAATTTGCTAATAAATATATTTACACAAAAAAGGTTATGGGGGAAAATGGCAGGTAAGTGGAATGGAGATTACCAGATCAACTATGATCTCACTGAATGACAGAGCAATCAATGAGCCAAATCGCCAACTTTTGCTCCTACGCCTTATATTCCATGACCTTATGACAGATGGAGTAAACAAGGGTGTTAGCTTTATTTTCAGTTCAGAAGAGTCTACACTGAGCAAGGTTTTTTTTAAAAATTAACTTCAGGAGCAAGTTTTTCAGTTGTATTCAGAATATACCAATGTTGGGTTTAGAACAAACTGTCGATTTTGTCCTTAAAAGTTTAGGGCAGTTCAGGAACTAGTTATTCCAGCAGAAAAGTCTACTTTTCAAAACTTCCAAATCAAGAAAGTTTAAAATTAGGAATCTGCAGGTTATTAGAACAGAGAAAATCCAGGCTCTCATTTCTGCAAAAGTTCACATTAATAGATTTGAAAAGACCTCAAATTGACTCCACAGTCAAAAGCCAAGAAACACATTTACCTCTACTTTAGAGCTCAAGCTTCCAAACAAAATTTCTTTCTTGCTTTACAATAAACAAACCCATTCTATTTTCATCTTAAGAAATTCAAGTTAAACTAGGAATTGGCAACATTGAACTTGTTCATTATTACCAGAGCAAAGATACTTCAGTTACTTCTTTAGGATTATCGCAAAGATGATTGCTGCACATCAATTTTTCTTATTCATTCACGTAATGAAGGCATCGCTGGCCAGGCAGCATTTATTGCCCATCTCTAAATGCTGAGATGACAGTAAAGAGTCAACCACATTGCTGTGGGTCTGATGTCACATGCAGACCAGACCAGGTAAGGATGGCAGTTTCCTTCCCTAAAAGATGTTAGTGAATCAGATGGGTTTTTCCTCCACAATCGACTATGGATTCATGGTAATCATTAGTCTCTTAATTCCAGATTTTTATTGAATTGAAATTCCACCATTTGCCATAGCAGGATTTGAACGTCGATTCCCAGAACATTATCTGCATCTCTGGGTTAACAGTCCAGCAATAATACCACTAGGTCATTGTCACCCTCATTGGTAATCATGTAACTACACAAACCAACCAGATTTCAAAACAAGTCAGCATTGGCAAGTATGAAACTTGCCCCTTTCTTTAGATTCGGGCCCACTCTGTAGATATGACATCACATCAACACCAACTAAAAATAGATAGATGTACCTGCTTTAGAGATCATTTTCATCAACTTTCTGCTGGGACATTGCACCAAAAGATTTTTCACCAATGGATCAAAAATGAATAATCACTGATTCAAGCAATCAATTCAAGCTCATCAATTCTAAACTACCTTGACTGCTCTTCCCCATACCATCGCATGTAAAAAGGATTTTCCTAGTTTTAGTCATTTGTTATGACAGTGCCATCTTTGTTTAGAAAGGTCTGTACACTTCCTTATCCATGAACAGCCGCCTATCATGGCTGGGAGGGCTTGTCAGTGTCCATTGAACTTTTCACAGTTCTTTCCTCCCCCTCCACTAACAAGAGTTCCCTTTGTTGTAAGATTTTATCCCACTAGTCTTCACACTTAACACATCATTTCTGTCGTAATGACAGCTTTCTGTCAAAATCTTTCCCAACTTTGCCTTCACCTTAATTTTGATTGTTCTTTCTTCCTTTCCTCTGTCGCTGTACTCTTAAAACCTGGTAGATCCCTTACATTTCCCAGTTCTGCCTGAAGAACACATGCTGATCGAGCAGGTAGCATCTATCAAGAAACACAGCACTTCCAGTATTTTCTATTTTACTATTACGATCAAAGCATTCTCCACATAAATCAATACAACTCAACAATGCAAACATCAGGTTAATTGAGTTGAAGTCAGTAATTTGAAAAAGGAACAATGAGATAGAGCCTGGCAAGAAAATCAAATGAGTCATTGTTTAGTATTTTAAATTTCAGTTATATGCAATCATTTAGAAAAGCAAATTACTGAATTACTGTTAGGTGAATTGGCTATGCTAAATTGCCTGTAGTGTTCAGGGATGTGCAAGTTAGGTGCATTAATCAGGGGTAAACGTAGTGGATGAATCCTTCGAGGGTCAGAGTGGT
Source organism: Chiloscyllium plagiosum (assembly GCF_037043375.1). Taxonomy (NCBI): domain Eukaryota; kingdom Metazoa; phylum Chordata; class Chondrichthyes; order Orectolobiformes; family Hemiscylliidae; genus Chiloscyllium; species Chiloscyllium plagiosum. Next base: position 31,624,824 of record NW_028270162.1, on the reverse strand, counting down.
TTTGTTGGGCCAAATGGCCTGTTTCCATACTATAGAATTCTATGATAATTGCAGTGAAAGATATATAACTCTTGCTTCCAAGATTTGCTCTTAGCTGTAGGATACATGGCACCTTTTTCTAGATAATACATAAAGCTCAACTTCTCCATTAATCCTCGGCCAACAGCGTACGACCTTTCAATGGGCTAATCATCACGATTGAATAGATGCTCATTGTTACAGTCCCCTAGTTTGAAGGTCTTCAAAAACATTGAGAAGCTTTGGAATGACTACTGTCACGATAGGCAAAAATGAGGACTGCAGATGCTGGAAATCAGTCTAGATTAGAGTGGTGCTGGAAAAGCACAGCTAGTCAGGCAGCATCCGAGGAGCAGGAAAATCGATGTTTCAGGCAAAGCCCTTCATCTGGACTCCTCAGATGCTGCCTGATTGGCTGTGCTTTTCCAGCACCACTCTACTTTCACACGATGAAGATGCAACTATTTCTATGACTAGTAATTTGCTTCATTCAGAGGCCAAAAAGATTCTTTTTAGCATGCAAATCCAAAATCAACATAACCTTTATCCATTAACCTGTAGATAGCTCAGACAATTTGACAGGATTATGAGAATTTGATGTTGAGGTAGCTTGACATGCAAGCCTTAACTTCATATGCTGCCATCCAGTCAATTCCTAGGAATCATACATTTTTCCTAGGTATTTGGCTGGTTTTGACAATTCCCTGATGACTTTGAGGAGCTATAATCAATAAGGTACCTGAATGATAACGACGAAGGGCTTTTGCCCGAAACATCGATTCTCCTGCTGTTCGGATGCTGCCTGATTTGCAGTGCTTTTCCAGCACCACACTCTCAAGCAGAACGATAACAGTTGCTGCATAATGAGAGAAGTGCGATTGTGACAGCTAGCTCATCTTGAATATAGTGAAGACCTGTGAAGTGTGAATGGTTTCAGTAGCTGATGCTTTCAAGTATCTTCCTAATTTTGCCAAACCTTAACTTTGTTTTGTTGCCACTTTGATGTTGGATAATTTTAGTGACTTTACCACTGAATTTAGGCTGAAAGTAAGTTATGATTTTGTTCAGCAACTTCTTCAAGTTAATAGGTCAGTCAGCAACAGATAGTACGAAAGAAAGTCTACTGGGCTGGATTCCCTGGTAGGCAAAGAAAAACTCAGTTTGAGTATTCTGAGGCTCTAGCTGAATTGGTGGTTTGTGTGGATTATTGAACAAGCTTATTCATAATTATTCCTTTTTTTAAAAAAAAAGGAAGTTTGAAGTAGAGATGGAATTATAAATATTTTCTAATCAACCTGATTTAGATATGTTGTTACACATCTCTAAAGCAGGGGGACTTGAATCCAGACCTTCTGGATTAGAGGTAAGGACACTACTCCTAAGAGCCCTTCGAGAGATGAAAAGATAATTTGTGTGACTGCAAGTACAACCCTTTATACCGTAACCTTAGTGACCCGCTTGATACCTCAACAATTGATGGGTTACCAATGCTGTCTTTCTGTACAAGAACCATACCAAAGCGGACCAAATCTGCATCCACAACATGCTAATCAATCAGGTGTGCAGCCCATTTGTGCGCGTTTTGGTTCTCCCACTATTTGGTTTTGTTTAAGTTAATATCATTGTGGAGTAACAGATGTGCGTCACACATTCTGCCATTTATTCCAAGCTTTCGATGATATTCAAAAGTTCTGAGACTGCGACAAATAATCAGTTGTAAAATTTTCCAACTGACCATCTCAGTAAGTTCTCCTTATGGAACAAATGATCACATCATGACCTTTCAGTTCAGCCTAAACAAAACATGTACACACCCCAACCCTAAAATCAATGGAGGAGGAATTTCATTCCAACCTTGATTACTGTTCTGTACCTTAAGGGAAATGAACAGATTTGCCTTGGTGAATTTGTTTTTAAAGAGCTGAAGTGCACAAACTTCCAGAAAAGGAGTAACTGGTAAAGAGTTATAAAGGGAAGTAAACAGTAATGGCTCCTCATAACAAAATACCTAGAATATTGTCTGGTCGTAAACATTATGGTGTCTAAGAAACAAATATAAATCCTCACTCTAGACACTGGCAGCTGCTTGATAAGGTCATCGCCTGAACAAATGAACACAAGGATGTTCACATCATCTACACGATGACAGGCTAACAATTACTGGATTATGTAATATTAATTAGTCATTCTATCAACTGGCACAAAAACAGCAGTGGTAGAGGTACTGCTGTAGAACATTCAGTGACAAAGGACTCTGCAAAGAAAGTCCTACTCAGTCAGTGACTTTCAGCCAAGTCAAGGATACTTCAAATGACTAGGAACCACAGAATACCCATAGTGCCTGGTCGACCATTAAATCTATTAAACAGCACTTGCGAGGACTTTAGGTTCCTCTAACATAAGAGATCAAAACTGGTTTGGCTAGAAAGAAGAGATTCAAGAAATACAAGGGCAATGGAATCAAAGCTCAAAGTAAAGAAAGCAGGTCTACAGAAATTCAAGGTCGAGATCCAAAAAACCACATGCCCTAGAGAATAGATGATGGGTAGAAAAAGCACAGGAAATCCAGGAACTCACTGACGGTCATTATGTGCATTACTCCTCCAGTACTGTTAAATTCTTCTGTGGACCAAGCACCCAAGCAACTTCCCCAAATGTGCTATTGATAAAGTGGCATTTATCAAGGACAAAGAAACAGTGAATGCTCATTGGAAGGAGTAGTTCAAGGGTCAACCTGACCAAAATATTGACCTCATCCCCACTGTATGCTCATCATAACCCAGCCCAAAATGAGGTTGAAAATGCCATCCAACAGCTGAAAACCAACAAAAATCAGAATCTCAACATGAATACTAAAAATGTCAGAGTTACATACTTGTGCCAATGCTCGATACCATGTGGATGGAGGAGAGCATGACAGGGGATCTCCAAGACACTTTAATTGATGCTACCTTCAAGAAATGAGATAAGACCAAACATGGTGACCTCAGCAACATCTCTGCTGTTTGCATAGGAATAAGGTCATTACAAAATTCCTCCTCAGTTCTTCTCCCAGCAGCCGAAGAACTCCTTGACAGATCACAACACAATCTATTAAAATAGATAGTAGACATAATCTTCACAGAAAGACAAATCCAATAGTAGAGAGCAACAGAAATCTCTAAGTAACATCTGTCTGAGAACATTTCATTGACACCCTCCATTAGGAGAGTCTAAGTATCCACAGGAGTTGAATTTAAGCTGGTTATTGAGGACAGTGTCAACTTTAATAACTCCTAAACTCCAGGATGGTGATCTGGTTACCTTCACAAACTCTTACAGCTTTGTCTTTCTCAAATATGTTATGTATTCCACTTTAGAACATCTTCAATTGTGTTTTGATTCCTCATTCAACATATTCCATTTGATTGAAGTCACAGTGGGCAGCATGGTGGCTCAGTGGTTAGCACTGCTGCCTCACAGCACCAGGGTTCCAGATTCGATTCCAGCCTCGGGCGACTGTCTGCATGGAGTTTGCACATTCTCCGTGTCTGCGTGGGTTTCCTCCGGGTGCTCCGATTTCCTCCCACAGACCAAAAGATGTGATGTCGGGTGAATTGGCCATGCTAAATTGCCCACAGTGTTAGGTGCATCAGTCAGAGGGAAATGGGTCTGGGCGGGTTACTCTTCGGAGGGTCGGTGTGGACTGGTTGGGCCGAAGGGCCTGTTTCCACACTGTAGGGAATCTAATCTAATTGTTAGTTGCTTCATTCATGTACAATATTGACCAGTTATGTCATTTTCTTCTCAGTGTGTCAAAAGATGGCAGTTTTTTTCGGGGGTTACAAAATAAATTATACAGGTGCCACAAGACTCAAAAATATCATTCAACTCTTCCCTTCCATTGTAAAGTTGCAAGATCTTTTCATTTTCTGATGCAAGTAGAGTTACAGGGATGTGGTGGATCTGGGTGGGATGCTCTTTGCAGTGTTGGTGTGAACTTGATGGGCCAAATGACTTGCTTTCACACTATAGTGATTCACACTATATCAAGTTTCAAAGAACAAGAGATGATTTCATTGAAATCTACAAACGCCTAAAAAGGGATAAACAGGGTAGATACAAGCAAAATGCTGCTCCTGTTTGGAGTGTTCAGAACTGGGGGCACAATTTAAAAATGAGTGTGTGCCTTTTAGAACAAAGATGAGAATTTTGTTTATTCAAATTTGTGAAAAGATTCCAATTCCGAAGGATCCCAAAGTGGCTGCAGAAGTTCAGTCTTGGAATATGTTTAGGGGTTGTTAACATTTTTAAATTATCATTAGCGCAAGGGATAATGTGGATAAAAGTTATTGAATGTTCAACTGCCCAATCTTATTAAACGGCAGAGCAGCTTTGACAGGTTGAATGGCCTAACTTAGTTCTTACATTCCTAACTTGAGATATTATGCTGTTTGGAGGAAGTACACAAACTTCCAAAATTTCCACAGCCTTGCCCCCGCCGTCACAGTATAATACTGGAAACAGCATTCAGAATTAAAGCTCTACATGCTGTTAAAACATGGATAGCTTTATTCCCCCTCTACAGGAATAAAAGTATAGGTGGAAATGTGTATAATGCAGTTTTCAATACATTGCACATAACATTCCTTTATCAGACTTTTCTACATCACATTTGAATAAGCAGATTCACAGTCATATTATTTAAGGATAATGCTGCAGACACTACTGGCTCTCAAGTTTCCAGTTTTCTCTGCTTTGCCATCTCTTTTGTATTTGCTCTAATTTCCAACTCAACTTTTGAAATGCCATTTTCCCCTTCCATGGTGAAAATATTCTAGCCCCTCTATTTTACTTTCAATGATTCTGCATTCATCTCCATTAAGCCAGTGTCGCCACTGATGTCCACTTGTGTCAGACTTTTCCCACTATTTCCAACAGCCAAGATTGATTTAATCTTCAAATAGATTTGATTTTTATTTGGAATTGAATCATAAGAACTGCAGATGCTGTAAATCAGAAGCAAAAACAAAAGTTGCCTGAAAAGCTCAGGTCTCACAGCATCTATGAAGAGAAATCAAAGTTAAAGTAAAGGGTCACTGGAACCAGAACGTCAACCTTGATTTCTCTTCAGATGCTGCCAGACCTGCTGAGCTTTTCCAGCAACTTTTATTTTTGTTTGATTCAATTCCAACCTGTTTTCAAAAGGGGTCTTACCATTCACTGCATTCAATGACATTTTCCCCTGCAAATCTTAAGGTCAAAAGATATGCTATAATCACCTGCATAAAATCTGCATTAATTTTAATTCAATTTCAAATAACCTACATTTGAGAATTCAAATTTATGATTACATAAGCCAGCTCAGCTCACAGTTAACATACTACTAGCATGTGTCAGTTAGTAGACCAATTTAAATCCACCCTGTTTTCTATTCCACAATCAATTTCAGGACAGAGTTATATTTAACTGCATCAGCATTAAAAGCTCACACTTTGATTTGTCACATATTGAAATTTAATAAGATTAAAAATGAAACTTTGATACTTTGAATAAGATTCTTGTTTTCCATTCATATGTGGGATGTTGGCAAAATGGATTTACTGCACTGCATTTTGTAGATTGTGCATACTATAGCCACTGGGTCTCGATAGCAAAGGGAATGAATGTTTAAGGCAGATGGAATGCTGATCAAGTAGACTAGTTTATCCTGAATGGTGTTGATAGTCTTGAGTATTGTTGCAGTTATACTTATCCAAGTAAGTGGTGAGTATCCTACCTCACTCTAACATGGATCCATGGCTTTATTTCACTGAAATTTATTCAAGCAACAGTCTCCAATTATAATATATCCTTTCAAAAAACTACTGCAAGATCAGATATGAAGGTTCTTTCATCAATACAGTATGTGTTTGCTGACACAGCTCACTTCTGGACACCAGCAACTGCATTTGCTATCCATTTTTGCATCCCATTCTGCCAGTCCATGGATAACCATGGTTCTTGATAACTGTGCTGAACCTTCAATTAATATTTGAACTTACCCTTTATTCATTAGAACCTGTGTCAACTATTCACCCACACTCAGCAAATGCTCTGTGGAATGCGATAGCTGTGTGCCATCATCATTTACATTTGATTAACAGCTAATTCCTACAGTATTCTGTTCCTCAGGATCTTCACCACAGAATCACAATGCCTTCCTTTTAATACTTTATAATTAGTCCCAACTAATAAGGAACAAATTTTAACTGTTGGCTACATTTAATACCAGACCACTTATTAACATCTTTCCATACTCTACTGTCCATTATACACCAAATCTCCTAATTGTCTTGGATGAGCTCATTTTGTCCCCAACGTTTGACACCACAGCTTTAAAAACCATATGCCACTAAAATAGATTTGAAAAGTACAGTGCTGGAAAAGCACAGGTCAGGCAGCATCCAGTTCTGGCATAAGCCCTTCATCAAGACTGTACAGCTTGTGCTCAAAATGTTGACTTTCTTGCGCCTTGGATGCTGCCTGACCTACTGTCCTTTTCCAGTGCCACCCTTCAACTGACTCTTCAGCATTTGCAGTTCTCACTTTCCTCTCGTTGACTTTAAAGCATTCAAGTACACAAAAAAGCTTGTCTTCAAAAGCAAGCAGAATATCACAGTACAGGAAGCAATTTAGAACTTCAACCTGACTAATGATTGCAACTATAGCCCCTAACTGCTCAGAGTGCACCTTGACATGAATTGCCCATACCAAGGCAGTTACCAACTTTTTGTTTAATAAGCCTACATTTTATAAATTATTCTAGTTTCTTTTCAGAGACAATTCTTGAAAGGAATTTCAATTAAGAAATCATAACCATGATACTCATGTTTTCGAAATGAACTTACAAGTTCCTTTATCAGGCAGAAATTTCACTGCAGCACTAAGTGATTCCCATTCATTTCTCCATGATTGCATATCTGTTTACTGCAAGCTCATTAACACCAAGTCCAGTGACTTTGTCAGAAGAAAATGTCACTGGACTCAAAATGTTAACTCCTTCTCCAGCATTTTGTTTTTGAAATTTAAATAGGAACAGAAAAGTGTCTACACAATCATGATACCATTCTGCTGGTTGTTATTATTTAATGCCATTAATATTGCCTAACATAAGAAACAGCAGTTAAGGGAAAATAGCAGTTCAACTGACTTTCTAAACATATTTGCCTCGTTATTCTCCAAGTCAAATTTCATCATTACCTTAAAGTTTACTAAACAACATAACTATTGAACTAGAGACATCACAATTTATGAAAAGGCTTACTTCAGTCAGTCAGTCATTCTACATAAGAGCATGACTCTTTTGTGACATTAAAATGTAATCACCAAACCTAAAATACAATATTTTTGCATTCTTTAATCTTGCATTGATCCTCACTTAGTGAATCAATGTAACATTTAAAACACTGATCAACATCGATTCCACAAATCACGACAGCAGAAAGCACATTCCTGGTTCCCCTGCCCCAACTCAGACAGGAGGAAAAAAGTTCCCATTGGATCGCTAAATAACAATCAGCAATGTTGAAAACAGGATGCAAAGATGTTATGCGGAATAGGATCAAGCTTGGCAATGACTCCTTTCATCTACAATCAATCAGCCTATTAACACACTTTTGTTTCACAAGAATAATTACAAATTAATGCTGAGTAACTTAACTAAAATCTTGAGGGGAAGAAATCTGGAAAGAAACAGAATTCAGTTTAAATTAATGACAAATTAATAAATTACATTATGGCAATCTCCCAAATCGCTCTCCAATTATGTCAAAATGTCCTTCAATGGTTTCAGTAAAATTGTATTCTATAATATCCTTTTGAAGCAACTGTGGATTTTTTATTATAACTAAGATCCTTTATATAAATAAAAAATTTTGCTTCTTTAAAGCCATCATAGAACTTGGCTCAAGTGATAGTACTCCTATCTGTCAGAAGGTTAAAAATCCACTCCCAAAGACTTAGGTGTAGAAATTAGACATTAATTTCTTGTGCAGCACTGAAAGTGCACCCCATTTTAGAAGTGTTATTTCAAGTTATACCAAATTGACATCTATTTTCAGAACACTTTCACCAGAGCATAGGACTTTGGCTTTTTTTAAAGCCTGCTCCGGCATTCAGTAAGACAATTATGATCTCAACTATACTTTCCCGTGGCTCCTACCAAAACAAAAAATCTATCCAACTCCACCTTAAACTCAACAATCCAGCCTGCATTCTGAAAAACAGAATTATCCAGGGAGTAATGGGTAAAGTTTATGCCTCAAATGTTCTTAAAACATTATATTGTAGATGCTTTCTATCCAATTTGCTACCAGCTTACATTAACCAAACCTCATTAGCCACTGACTCTCTACCCACAGATCCACATACTTGCAAGGTTGGCCTCAGTGTCTTTTTTAACAAAAAAAATCACTGACTCATCTGATCACAATCTTTCACCTTATATTGGTGAGTTACATAGCAGAATCTACATTGTTACCCATGAAAAGACCACCTATCCTCTCAGAGGCAGGTTTTGGTGTACAACAATGACTATACTTAAAACCACATCTTTGCCTCAAATTATGTTGAAACAGCCCAAGTTTGTTAAAGTTGTAATATAAATTTAAAGGTCTTCCTTTACTGTTCCTTTTCTCAAGGAATGCCAAACACACTTGCAATTAAAAAAGTTAACAGAATCCTTATCATCCACAACGCATTCTACGTAATATCAAGACGTCAAAAGGCGGATTTACAAATTGTGATTCTAAGCAGCAGCGCAAATTAAATCTGGGTAAGAGGTCACGTTAGGACACCAAGATAACAGCAATATGAATAGAACACGTGGATTCTGGTTACAATGTTTACAAGTAACTGAAAACAACAGGACACGGTGTTATTGTGTGTAATCAACAGCTGATTGCGAAGTGGATACAACAAACTGGTTACCTCTGCCAAAATTTAACTTCACTCAAAGTGAAGTAGAAAAGAATAGCAAGACGAGAAAAAGTCATTCACGAAAAACATTTTATTCGTGGCTAAAAATATATATTTTCCAATTAGCGCAAACATACGCACTGCCCCGATCATGCAATAGAAAATATGCCGTCTGAAAATACTTGATAAATGTATTATTGAGAAAATACGTGCACTTTTTAGATATTTAATTTTACATTCGTTTGATAGTGACCCCGTTGAGGTTGACTGCTTCCTCTTCCCTTCCTGACCTCGCCCTGTACTAAAGTGCGATCCAAAGCGCTAAATTTAAAAACCCTCATCAACAATAAAAATGAAAGAGGGCTGTGGAGCGCACAAGAAAGCGCCGCGTCGAACAGATCCCTGGCAGCCCCGACAAAGGACGCGGTCTTCCCACAGCCTGCAGCCGGCACCGACACAAAGCAATGGCACAAGCTTCATGTGACTGCAGCGAAATGGATTCTGGGTTCAGCCCTCATTCCTATCGATGTGGGTCGGCTTTGAAGTGATTTTGTTTTTAGAAAATATTTAAAATAAACCTGAAAATGCAACCCCTAACCGGCTGCCTGCTCACCGGCGACAGAATTCACCTCCTACCAAACCTGGATGCCGCTCCGACCCAAGTCACCTCCTTTTCCCCCCCCCCCAACCACCACCTTCTCTCTCTTCAGCGACTGAGAGGGAAACAACGACCTTTTAAAATTTATCCAGCTATCTTGTTGGTTTTGCTTTTTAAAAATAACCCCTTACCATTTCCGTACTTTTTCGATAGCTGCCATAACCCGTTTGATGTCATCCTTGGCCCTGCTCCTGGTCTCGGCCCGCACCGACCTGCCGGACATGGTGAATTGTGGAAAGGCCGAGCGCCGCCAGCACAAAGCGAGCGAAACAACCTCTCTCTCTATCTCCCCGCCCCCCCCAAAAAATCCCAGGCAGAGCCGCCGCTACCGCTGCTGCTCGAGCCGGGCTAACTGCGCCTGCGCAAACGATCCCCGCGCGCGCATTGGAAGGAGAGCCGCGTGAACAAAGGCAGCACCTATCGCGAGATCTCATTCCCACTTTTCCCGCCCCCTCCCATCAACCATGTGCCACCTGCCACATGACTGCAGAACTGCCCTCAGCAATTGTTTCTCCCAGCATGATGGCAAATGTCATGGCCAGCACGTTGAATAAATGAGGCAAGAATGAAAACAAAGATCAGATCCTTTACACCGAGAAAAATTGGCGTTTTTTTTCACTCAAGTCTTAAATGGCGATTTCAGATCCTCAGCCTTGAATAGCAGCCAGCTTATTCCCATGCGTGTTCGCACCAGTAATAAGTGAATAGTACCCGCACTTTACATCACACTCCCAATTCTGTTGGTCTCTAGTGAGAAACCAGATGGTGCAAAATCTTGACTAAACAAAACAGATGTCTGGAGACTGCGTAGGGAGTGTGGTGTTGGAAAAGCATAGCAGGTCAGGCAGCATCCTGAATGAAATTCCTGATGAAGGGCTTATGCCCGAAATGTTGATTCTCCTTCTCCTCGAGTGGTGCCTGACCTGCTGTGCTTTTCCAATACCACACTCTTGATTCTGATCTCCAGCATCTGCAGTCTTCACTTTCTCCCACTCTGGAGGCTGTGCCTTGTCCAATGTCTGGCCTGGACACTTGCCATTGCTCCTTTTGCGTGATGTCCCTATATGCTCCACAGCTAATTTCATTTTTGATGTTATTTCCATGCAAATTGACATTGGAAAACCACTAGCCTTAGCACATTATTTGGCCCATATCTCAGATCAATTCAGTAGCCAGTTCATGCCTTCAACATTCTACTTTGGATTAAAAGGACTGATATGCTTCTGATAGGTTGCTTTGCATGTATTTACATGGATGCTTTTATGCTGACATGGACACAAGCACCTTATGGCTCTTAGCTTGCTTTACTAGTGTTTATTGTTTTTTGCACTTACCTAGTGGCATCCTGCCGCTTCAGATTGAATTGCTTTCTTACAGTGCAAGGTCTTGACTGCTGAGTTATAGGCTGCCAGAAGGAGAGGCCAGCAGCTTTTCATCTTGAGGGTCACTAAACAGTCAATGGACAGTAAATAAGAAGTGGACATATAATGATGGTACCATCCAATGTCAGACCAACACACATCAGAAGCTTATGGGACAAATATATTGCATGTGCTTTGAACAAATGGCAGTGTGAAATTCGATGGGAAGCGTGCTTAGTAGGGCAAAGAGAGATTACGGTTGTTTGGGGTTTACTGCCACAGTGATCCGATTCCACTTCCAGGGTTGGCCAAAGCGAGTCCTGACATTCAAGTAGTTTAGGGATGGCAAGTATGTCATTAGGGATGCTATTGAGACATCAGTCCAGGGGTGTTTTTAGTTTTTCCTGCAATGAGTTAAAGGGAGTGCAGAAAATCATTGACCTTCTTACAGCACTGCTGGGCATCCCACTCGTTCAGGATCCTGCATTAATCTCTGCTGCTGCTGTTTGGGTCCATGCTGTCTTAGTCATGTTGCCTACTGGGGTAGACAGCAAAGAAAAGAGCAGCTCGCCTCTCCATCAACCCAGGCATCAACACCTCTGGGCCTCTGTTCATGGAGTGCAATGCAAACTTGCCTTTCTGTTGAGCGACCTCTGTGTGATTGGGGTTGAGCAACATGGTCAGGTCAATCCTGGTTTGCAGCCTCTGAGCAGCTGAGCCTTAAATATGGCATGAGAGGTATGGAAGATAGGAAACTTCAACACTGTCAAAAATTCCCAAGAAACATACCAATGTTCTAATTTGCGTAATGAGGTGAAAAGCAGAAGATCACATGTGAAAATTTGTCCAACATCATGATGGACTGGACTCAATTGCCACCCCACTTTAACTACAAATGGGAAAATCCAGCCCCACAAGCTTGAGGCCAGAAGTAAAGTACATTAATCTCAAAAGGGAACTGCTGATAGAGGCAAAAACATTTCTATTTCAGTTCAAAAATTCCCTTTTTTGAGAATGACCCTGAGGTTCAGCATTTAGACCAAGCCAGGCAGTGCTTGGAGTGTCCTTTATCATCCTTTGTAACTTGCCAGTGCTGACCTAGCTTCAGCATAAGCTTCTCCTCACACTTGATGTGCTCCACATCTCATAATATCCTAACTATCTCTAATTTAACACCACTAAGGTGTGTATTTCTGGACTGGTGGAGGGAACACAGGAGTCATGTAACATTGTAATCTCAAGCTGGTGCATTCATCATCTCCACTGTCACTGGGTGGAACATGTGAGACATAAAAGTATGAGTTTGTGCTGTCGCTGATAAAGGTAAAAATTCAACAGTCACAGAGATGTACAGTACCGAAACATACTCTTCAGTCCAACGCGTCCATGCCGACCAGATTTCTTAAACTAATCTAGTTCCAGTTACCAGCGCTTGGTGTATATCCCTCTAAACCTTTCCTTTCATATACCCATCCAGATGTCTTTTAAATGTCGTAATTGTACCAGTCTCCAGCACTTTCTCTGGCAGCTCATTACATACCACCCGCTGCATGAAAATGTTGCCCCTTAGGCTGCTTGTAAATTTTTCCCCTCTCACCCTAAAGCCCAGGGAACTGCCCCATCACAGGGAAAACACCTTGTCTATTTACCCTTTCCATGCCTCCCATGATTTTATAAACTTCTATAAGGTCACCCCTCAGCCTCAGATACTGAGGGAAAACAGCCTTAGCCTATTCAGCCTTTCCCTAATGCTCAGCCCTCAAACCCTGGCAACATCCTTGTAAATCTTTTCTGAACCCTTTCAAGTTTCACAGCATCTTCCCTGTAGGACTGAGACCAGAATTGCACATAATAAACTAAAAGTGGCCTAAACAATGTCCTGTACAGCCGCAAAATGACCTCCCAACTCCTGTACTCCGTACTCTGACCAATAAAGGAAACCATACCAAACACCTTCTTCACTATCCTAGCTACCTGCAACTCCACATTCAAGGAACTATAAACCTACACTCCAAGGTTTCTTTGTTCAGCAACACTCCCTAGGATCTTACCATTACCATTAAGTCCTGCCCGATTTGCCTTTCCAAAATTCAGCACCTCACATTTATCTAAATTAGACACCATCTGCCACTCCTCAGCTCATTGGCCCATCAGATCAAGATCTCATTATAACCTGAGGTAAACTTTTTTGCTGTCCATTACGCCTCCAATTTTGGTGCCATCTACAAACTTACTAATTATATCTCCTATGTTCACACCCAAATCATTTATATAAATGACAAAAAGCAATGGACTCAGCACCGATCCTTGTGGCACACCACTGATCACAGGTCTCCAGTCTGAAAGGCAACCCACCACCATACCACCCTCTGTCTTCTACCTTTGAGCCAGTTCTGTATCCAAATAGCTAGTTCTCTCTATATTCCGTGAGATCTAACCTTGCTCATCAGTCTCCCATGGGGAACCTTGTCGAACGCTTTACTGAAGTCCATATAGATCACATCTACTGCTCTGTCGTCATCATTCCTCTTTGTTACTTCTTCAAAAAACCCAATCAAGTTTATGAGACATGATTTCCCATGCACAAAGCCATGTTAACTATCCCGAATCAGTCCTTGCCTTTTCAAATACATGTACATCCTGTCCCTCAGGATTCCCTCCAACAACTTGCTCACCACCGACATCAGGCTCACTGGTCTATAGTTCCCTGGCTTGTCCTTACCACCCTTCTTAAATAGTGGCACCACGTTAGTGGTGGTGGTGGTGGAGCATTGTTTTTCAGACTGGAGGCCTGTGACCACTGGAGTGCCACAAGGATCGGTGCTGGCTCCTCTACTTTTCGTCATTTACATAAATGATTTGGATGCGAGCATAAGAGGTATATTTAGTAAGTTCGCAGATGACACCAAAATTGGAGGTGTAGTGGACAGCGAAGAGGATTACCTCAGATTACAACAGGATCTGGACCAGATGGGCCAATGGGCTGAGAAGTGGCAGATGGAGTTTAATTCAGGTAAATGCGAGGTGCTGCATTTTGGGAAAACAAATCTTAGCAGGACTTATACACTTAATGGTAAGGTCCTAGGGAGTGTTGCTAAACAAAGAGACTTTGGAGTGCAGGTTCATTGCTCCTTGAAAGTGGAGTCGCAGGTAGATAGGAGAGTGAAGAATGCGTTTGGTATGCTTTCTTTTATTGGTCAGAGTATTGAGTACAGGAGTTGGGAGGTCATGTTGTGGCTGTACAGGACATTGGTTAGGCCACTGTTGGAATATTGCATGCAATTCTGATCTCCTTCCTATCGAAAAAATTTTGTGAAACTTGAAAGGGTTCAGAAAAGATTTACAAGAATGTTGCCAGGGTTGGAGGATTGGAGTTATAGGGAAAGGCTGAATAGGCTGGGGCTGTTTTCCCTGAAGCATCGGAGGCTGAGGGGGTCACTTTATAGAGGTTTACAAAATTATGAGAGACATGGATAGGGTAAATAGACAAAGTCTTTTCCTTGAGGTGGGGGAGTCCGGAACTAGAGGGCATAGGTTTAGGGTGAGAGGGGAAAGATATAAAAGAGACCTAAGGGGCAACTTTTTTCACGCAGAGGGTGGTATGTATATGGAATGAGCTGCCAGAGGAAGTGGTAAAGGCTCATACAACTGCAACATTTAAGAAGCATTTGGATGGGTACATGAATAGGAAGGGTTTGGAGGGATATGGGCCGGTGCTGGCAGATGGGACTAGATTGGGTTGGGATATCTGGTTGGCATGGACGGGTTGGACTGGAGGGTCTGTTTCCGTGCTGTACATCTCAATGACTCTAGACTCTATGGCTAGTTCTCCCTGTATTCCATGAGATCTAACCTTGCTAACCAATCTACCATGAGGCTTTGTCGACTGCCTTACTGAAGTTCATACAGATCATGTCCACTCTGAATTCATGAATCCTCTTTGTTATTTCTTCAAAAAACCTGAATCAAGTTTGTGAGACGTGATTTCTCAGGCACAAAGCCATGTTGACTATCTCTAATCCGTCCTTGCCTTTCCAAATACATGAACAGCCTGTCCCTCAGGATTTCCTCCAACAACTTGGCCTCCACCATTGTCCACCTCACCAGTCTATAGTTCCCTGGCTTTTTTTTAACCACCTTTATTAAATAGTGACACCACATTAGCCAACCTCCAGTCTTCCGGCATCTTACCTGTGACTATCGATGATACAAATATCTCAGCAAGAGGCCCAGCAATCATCTGCTTAGTTTCCCAAAGAGTTCTAGGGTGCACCTGATCAGGTCCTGGGGTATTATCCAACTTCATGAGTTTTACAGCTTCCCACACCTCCTTCTCTGTAATATGGACATTTTTCAAAATGTCACCATCTATTTCCCCACATTCTATAACTTGTGCTACCTTATTTCCCAAGAGTATGTCAAGTTTAGCACCTTTTCTAGTAGGTACATCAACATACTGAATCAGAAAATCTTCTTGTACAGACCTAACAAATTCTTCACCACCTAAACACCGAACACTATGGCAGTCCCAATCTCTGTTTGGAAAGTTAAAATCCCCTGCCATAATCACCTGATTATTCTTGCAGATAACAGACATCTCCTTACAAATTTGTTTCTCAATTTCCTGCTGACTAATGGAGAGTCTATAGTGCAAGGAGAAAATGAAAACTTGCAGATGCTGGAGATCAGTGTCGAAAAATGTGGCACTGGAAAAGCATGGCAGGTCAGGCAGCATCTGAAGAGCAGGAGAGTCAACGTTTCAGGCATAAACTCGTCATCAACCCTTCCTAAAGAAGGGCTTATGCCCGAACAGTTGACTCTCCTGCCCCTCAGATACTACCTGACCTGCTGTGCTTTTCCAGTGCCATACTTTTCAACTCAGTCTATCGCACAATCCCAATAAGGTAATCATCCCTTTCTTATATCTCTGTTACACCCAAATAACTTCCCTTGGATGTATTCCCAGGAATATCCTCCCTAAGTACAGCCGTAATATTATCTACATCACGACAGTTCAGTTATTGTGGACTTTAAATCGATAGGAGTGATTGTTGCCATGTATCTTGTTCTTCTATATGGTAGTGATCATGGGTTAGAAAGTTGCAACATAAGGAAGCTTTGATGTGTTTCTGCAGTGTATCTTGCAAATGGTAAATACTACTACGGAGTGCTTGTGGTGGAGGGACTGAATACTTGTGAATATGGTGCCAAATCAAATGATTTGCTCTGTTTTAGATGTTGTCAAGCTTCTTGAGTGGTTTTGATGCTGCAATCATCCAGACAAGTGGGAGTATTTCATCACACGCCTGTCTTATACCTTGTTAATGGGTGGCTTTGGGAATCACATGGTGAGTTATTCTTTCCAAAATTCCGAAACTCTGACCTGCTCTTGTAGACATAGTATTTATATGGCTAGTTCAGTTCAGTTTCTAGTCAACGGTAATATCATTTGGGATATTGTTCAGGGGAGACACAGTAATAGTAATACATTGAATGCCAATATGGTTAGATTCTCTCTTCCTGAAGCTGGTGTGTGACATGAACATTACTTGTCACTTGTCAACCCCAAACTTGGATATCATCTAGGTCTTGCTACATTTGGATATGGAATGCTTGAGTACCCGAGGAGTCGCAAATTGTGGTGAACATTGTGCAATCATCAGCAAACATCCCCCTATTTTTAAGAATAGCCGTCACAAATAGAATAATTATTCATATGTCTAATTTAAAAGTAAGTATCAAACAGTAAACACTGGTCATTTAACAATGAGATTATGAAAACTATAATAATTCAGGGAATACAAATTATTTGTTCGGCAAAGTACATTTTAGCTTGCGTTTATGTTGGTGCAGTTGTGGGAACAGCTGCCTCTTCACCACAAGTTGAAATCTGAGGAAACCCTAATATTTCATTCAAGAACAGTTCACTTGTAATCTCTTGGGGAAGTTGCTCTTCAAGCAATGCTGAAGCACCTGTCAAATCAAAATAAGACAAAAATAAAATGAATTTTATAATTAAACAGGTAATTTTTTTTCAAAATACCTTCTCTTTCTTTAAGCTTTTAGTTTAACTTTCTGGATTTTCTGATTAAAAAGATTCAGTTACAAATGGCAGTAATAAGCATACAATATCATATAAAAATGTAACATCATAAAATATAAATAAGCTAAAAACTTCTAAAATCCTTGCATCTCTCCTTCCAAGTAACAGAATCAATAAAAAAAATGCAAAACTAATAATGAACATTCACTATATCCCCAGTAAACCATCTATTCCCAGGATGGTTTCAAACATAAACAGCTCTATAAAACCCTGGTTAGACCACACCTGGAATATTGTGTTCAGTTCTGGTCACCTCATTATAGGAAATATGTGGAAGCTTTAGCGAGGTTGCAAAACCTGCCTTGACTTTATTCCTCTCGAACCTTAAAATTTCCTCCAGCCTTACAACCCTCTGATATATTAGTATTCATCGAATTCTGGCCTTCTGAGATCCCAGTTTTAATTTCCTACACCATTGGCAGCCATGTCTTCAACTCCAATGACCCTTAACTTTGGAATTTCCTTCCTAAACTTAAATAACTCTCTACCTCTCTTCCTTCCTTTTTGAAGTTCCTTAAAATCTATCTTCACGACCAAATGTTTGATCACATGCCCTAATATGTCCCAATTTGGCGCAAAGTAGTTTTGCTTGACAAAGCACCTTGGGAACATTTTACTACATGAAGATACTTTATAAATTCAGATTTTTGTTGCTTTGGACCAATTGAAATACATAAATTTAATAATGACTCTTTTCATAAATTATGAGTTTGTAAATTGTACACCATTCAAACAATTCAAATATGCCAATTATGATTATAATATTCAGGATAGCATTATCAAAAATGTGAAGATGATAATCATTATAGATTAAATTTAGGTTCGCCCATTAATTGGGCGACATTTAAGTGACTGCTGTACATGCACATGGATAGCAGTGAATTGAGGGGTACATAGGTTAAGTTATTTTATCTTACATTAGGATTAATCCTCAGCACAACATTGTGGGCCGCAGGACCTGTTCTGTGCTGTACCTTTCTATGTTCTATGACTGAGATAAATGGTACTATCACACTAGGTGCTAAAGTTACTTTAAATGTGACGTATTCATATTTTTGACAATGGACATAATAACAAGGAAAAGAAGTTAGCTTGCATGATGACAGGATCTTCCATGTTCTTAGGATGTAATAAAGTGTTTCACAAGTGCAATTAGGGAAGGGCAATAAATATTACCCTTGCCACCATTGCCCAACATCCCAACCAGGAATAAAAAAATTCAATGAATACTCAATGTAAAAAAAATGTAGTCAGTGTTGAAAGTCAATAACATTGTCTGAAATTCTAATAAAGGTTGAAATTGTTGTAAGGATGAAGGATGAATAGAATACCCTTTGTAGAAATTGAAGAGACAGTTTGCTAAATACAAATATAAGTCTATGGGGTGAATTTGCATTTGCAGAATTGTAATTGCAGATACATTCTATTTTGCTTAAAAAACACACAATCTGTGGGCAGTCAATGCAGGCAGTCAATCCATGTGACATTTTATAGATTCCTACTTTGGAAATAGAACCAGTCTGACTCAAGACTGGAATACAGACTCTCACCTCACACCTTTAATGCATTGTCTGAGCTGAGATGTCACTTTTTTTTTATAAAACCTTAAGTTATGATTAGATTAGATTACTTACAGTGTGGAAATAGGCTCTTCAGCCCAACAAGTCCACACCGACCCACCGACGCGCAACCCACCCAGACCCATTCCCCTACATTTACCCACTATGGGCAATTTAGCATGGCCAATTCACCTAACTTGCACATTTTTGGATTGTGGGAGGAAACCGGAGCACACGGGGAGAATGTGCAAACTCCACATAGAGAGTCGCCTGAGGCGGGAATTGAACCCGGGTCTCTGGTGCTGCGAGGCAGCAGTGCTAACCACTATGCCACCGTGCCGCCCACGGAATGTGGGCATGGTCACATTCTCGGGAATGTGATTTGAAAGTAGTTCTGGAACTTACATACTAATGAATCTAAACATGCACCCCATTCTAAAAGATGGAAGACTTAACAGCAATCTAGGTTTGTTCAATATATTGTATCAGTTGCATGACACTATGATCTTGTGCTATAAATTCTGTCTTATGATCCTGCTTCACAAGCTACCTGACAAAGGAGCAGCTCTCTGAAAGCTAGTACTATCAAATAAACCTATTGGACTATAATCTGGTGTTGTGTGATTTTTAATCTTTTCAGACTGTTTGTGTCATCCTCAGCACTTGGCAGATCAATAAGCTTAATGGCATACCCCTGTTCCTTTGTTCTGAAAGGCTTTGTCATTTAAGTGCAGCTCTTACCCAAGAACCTGAACTTTCTGCAGAACTAAATATAACATCTGAAAGAATGGGCATTCTTGTGTATTTTGCACTTCGTGATGAGATTAGAATAAACTAAAATAACACTTCAGGTTTGCTTTGGGCATCACAAAACTGTTCTGGAATACATTTATGTAAATTCCAGATATTGATAGGACTGGATTATTAATAGGCTCTTGCCACTTGCTGATCTGCCTTTAATTCATTGTGTACTTAATTCCCAACTTTCATCCCACTGTTCGAAAGCTGACATTTCATTCCCACAAAATTTGTTGCCTCCAACTGCCTCAT